>NW_027001648.1:0-7234 GCF_036934945.1 Oncorhynchus masou masou
TAATCAAATCAAATTTTATTTGTCACATACACATGGTTAGCAGATGTTAATGCGAGTGTAGCGAAATGCTTGTGCTTCTAGTTCCGACAATGCAGTAATAACCAACAAGTAATCTAACTAACAATTCCTAAACTACTGTCTTATACACAGTGTAAGGGGATAAAGAATATGTACATAAGGATATATGAATGAGTGATGGTACAGAGCAGCATAGGCAAGATACAGTAGATGGTATCGAGTACAGTATATATACATATGAGATGAGTATGTAAACAAAGTGGCATAGTTAAAGTAGCTAGTGATACATGTATTACATAAGGATGCAGTCGATGATATAGAGTACAGTATATACGTATGCATATGAGATGAATAATGTAGGGTAAGTAACATTATATAAGGTAGCATTGTTTAAAGTGGCTAGTGATATATTTACATCATTTCTCATTATTAAAGTGGCTGGAGTTGAGTCAGTGTCAGTGTGTTGGCAGCAGCCACTCAATGTTAGTGGTGGCTGTTTAACAGTCTGATGGCCTTGAGATAGAAGCTGTTTTTCAGTCTCTCGGTCCCAGCTTTGATGCACCTGTACTGACCTCGTCTTCTGGATGATAGCGGGGTGAACAGGCAGTGGCTCGGGTGGTTGATGTCCTTGATGATCTTTATGGCCTTCCTGTAACATCGGGTGGTGTAGGTGTCCTGGAGGGCAGGTAGTTTGCCCCCGGTGATGCGTTGTGCAGACCTCACTACCCTCTGGAGAGCCTTACGGTTGAGGGAGGAGCAGTTGCCGTACCAGGCGGTGATACAGCCCGCCAGGATGCTCTCGATTGTGCATCTGTAGAAGTTTGTGAGTGCTTTTGGTGACAAGCTGAATTTCTTCAGCCTCCTGAGGTTGAAGAGGCGCTGCTGCGCCTTCTTCACGATGCTGTCTGTGTGAGTGGACCAATTCAGTTTGTCTGTGATGTGTATGCCGAGGAACTTAAAACTTGCTACTCTCTCCACTACTGTTCCATCGATGTGGATAGGGGGGTGTTCCCTCTGCTGTTTCCTGAAGTCCACAATCATCTCCTTAGTTTTGTTGACGTTGAGTGTGAGGTTATTTTCCTGACACCACAGGGCCCTCACCTCCTCCCTGTAGGCCGTCTCGTCGTTGTTGGTAATCAAGCCTACCACTGTTGTGTCGTCCGCAAACTTGATGATTGAGTTGGAGGCGTGCGTGGCCACGCAGTCGTGGGTGAACAGGGAGTACAGGAGAGGGCTCAGAACGCACCCTTTTGGGGCCCCAGTGTTGAGGATCAGCGGGGAGGAGATGTTGTTACCTACCCTTACCACCTGGGGGCGGCCCGTCAGGAAGTCCAGTACCCAGTTGCACAGGGCGGGGTCGAGACCAAGGGTCTCGAGCTTGATGACGAGCTTGGAGAGTACTATGGTGTTAAATGCCGAGCTGTAGTCGATGAACAGCATTCTCACATAGGTATTCCTCTTGTCCAGATGGGTTAGGGCAGTGTGCAGTGTGGTTGAGATTGCATCGTCTGTGGACCTATTTGGGCGGTAAGCAAATTGGAGTGGGTCTAGGGTGTCAGGTAGGGTGGAGGTGATATGGTCCTTGACTAGTCTCTCAAAGCACTTCATGATGACGGAAGTGAGTGCTACGGGGCGGTAGTCGTTTAGCTCAGTTACCTTAGCTTTCTTGGGAACAAGAACAATGGTGGCCCTCTTGAAGCATGTGGGAACAGCAGACTGGTATAGGGATTGATTGAATATGTCCGTAAACACACCAGCCAGCTGGTCTGCGCATGATCTGAGGGCGCGGCTGGGGATGCCGTCTGGGCCTGCAGCCTTGTGAGGGTTAACACGTTTAAATGTATTACTCACCTCGGCTGCATTGAAGGAGAGACCGCATGTTTCCGTTGCAGGCCGTGTCAGTGGCACTGTATTGTCCTCAAAGCGGGCAAAAAAGTGATTTAGTCTGCCTGGGAGCAAGACATCCTGGTCCGTGACTGGGCTGGATTTCTTCCTGTAGTCCGTGATTGACTGTAGACCCTGCCACATGCCTCGTGTCTGAGCCGTTGAATTGAGATTCTACTTTGTCTCTGTACTGACGCTTAGCTTGTTTGATAGCCTTACGGAGGGAATAGCTGCACTGTTTGTATTCAGTCATGTTACCAGACACCTTGCCCTGATTGAAAGCAGTGGTTCGCGCTTTCAGTTTCACGCGAATGCTGCCATCAATCCACAGTTTCTGGTTAGGGAATGTTTTAATCGTTGCTATGGGAACGACATCTTCAACGCACGTTCTAATGAACTCGCACACCGAATCAGCGTATTCATCAATGTTGTTATCTGACGCAATACGAAACATGTCCCAGTCCACGTGATGGAAGCAGTCTTGGAGTGTGGAGTCAGCTTGGTCGGACCAGCGTTGGACAGACCTCAGCGTGGGAGCTTATTTTTTAGTTTTTGTCTGTAGGCAGGTATCAGCAAATGGAGTCGTGGTCAGCTTTTCCGAAAGGGGGCGGGGCAGGGCCTTATATGCGTCGCGGAAGTTAGAGTAACAGTGATCCAAGGTTTTTCCGCCCCTGGTTGCGCAATCGATATGCTGATAAAATTTAGGAGTCTTGTTTTCAGATTAGCCTTGTTAAAATCCCCAGCAACAATGAATGCAGCCTCCGGATAAATGGTTTCCAGTTTGCAAAGAGTTAAATAAAGTTTGTTCAGAGCCATCGATGTGTCTGCCATCGATGTGTCTGGGGGATATATACGGCTGTGATTATAATCGAAGAGAATTCTCTTGGTAGATAATGCGGTCTACATTTGATTGTGAGGAATTCTAAATCAGGTGAACAGAAGGATTTGAGTTCCTGTATGTTTCTTTCATCGCACCATGCCTCGTTAGCCATAAAGCATACACACCCACCCCTCTTCTTACCAGAAAGGTGTTTGTTTCTGTCGGCGCGATGTGTGGAGAAACCCGTTGGCTGCACCGCTCGGATAGCGTCTCTCCAGTGAGCCATGTTTCCGTGAAGCACAGAATGTTACAGTCTCTGATGTCCCTCTGGAATGCTACCCTTTGCTCGGATTTCATCAACCTTGTTGTCAAGAGACTGGACATTGGCAAGAAGAATGCAAGTTAGGAAGTGGGGCAAGATGTGCCCGTCTCCGTAGTCTGACCAGAAGACCGCCTCGTTTCCCTCTTTTTCGGAGTCGCTTTTTTGGGTCGCTGCATGCGATCCATTCCGTTGTCCTGTTTGTAAGGCAGAGCACAGGATCCGCACGCGAAAGGTATATTCTTGGTCGTATTGATGGTGAGTTGACGCTGCTCTTATATTCAGTAGTTCTTCTCGACTGTATGTAATGAAACCTAAGATGACCTGGGGTACTAATGTAAGAAATAACACGTAAAAACAAAAACTGCATAGTTTCCTAGGAACGGGGATGCGGCCATCTCTGTCGGCGCCGGAAGTAATAGTCTCTATGAGTCTTACTGGGCGTTTCCAACCCGACCAGTCCCTGACTGAGCAGGCCTAACAGAGTTATCATTACGTTTAACCTGTTCACCTACAACCACCACTGGTGGGTCACTGTCCACAGTCGGTGGATAGTCAAGGTCAAGGGTTCTGGGACTGTTGCTGGAGCTTGTGCTACCAGCAGCATCTTCAGAATGCCTTTTCTTCTTCAGAGGGTTCGACATTTGTTCTCCAAAGATTAGCTTTGACATGCTTTGTGGCACCCTCAGAATGTGGTGAGTTCTGAGGGATGTCTTGAGGATGTCACTATTCTTCTCCGTAACAATATAGAGGCTGTTCTCCCAACGATCCGCCAGCTTTCTTTTCCACGTTCACCCTTATTCGCCAGCCGCGCCAATCACCGACTCCACTGGAGCTCCTCTGATCTTCCTGTTGTAGAGGCCCCATGCCTCTTCAGCTGTTTGGTTGCCCACACCTGTACCGTCTCCATGGCCTCCTCAGGTCTCTCGTCAGGGACTTGATGTACTCATCACAGTCTACAACCTCTGAGTCTTGCAGCACAGTACCAAACATCATGTCCACAGGCAGACGTGGGGTTCTCCCAAACATTAACTGGAAGGGGTGTAGCCCGTGGGTCCTTGGACTGTACAGTTGTAGGCGAAGGTCAACGACTTTCAGCTTCTGGGGCCACCTGAGCTTCGCTCTCGTAGGTAAAGCCCTGATCATGTTTCACAGCGTTCTACTGAACCTTTCGACTCCCCTATTGCTCATCGGATGGCAGGGAGGTGTGTGGACTTCTGGGCTCCTGCAGCACTCAACAACTCAGCAATCAATTTACTTTCAAAGTTTTCCCCTTGGTCAGAGTGGATAGGACGAGGTAAACCATACACACAGAAGATGTTGTTCCACAGCTGAAGGGCCACTGCTTTAGCTGACTGGTTCGGACACAAGAAGGCATGGGCCATCTTAGTAAAATTATCAGTGACGACCAGAATATCCAAGGACTTGTTGTTGGAGTCTTCCGCAGATCAGAAGTCCACACACACCAACTCGAGGGGCTCAGTCGTGATGATGTTCTCCAGTGGAGCTCTGGCCTCTGGCTCGGGGGCCTTACTGAACACACACCACTTGCAGGTCTTGACATACTCTCTCACATCCGACTCCAGACCATGCCAGAAGAACCTCTGTCTCGTCAAGTACAACGTCCACTGTTGCCCCTGATGTTTTCAAAACTGTCGCCCTCATTGAGGTGGGTACTACATACTGGTACGTCTTCTTCTTTGACATCAAAGGTTTGGTAACGCGATATAGTAGTTTGGCAGTCCATGACAATTTCACAGGCATCTGCCTCAATTGACGGTGAGCAGCTTTCAAGGTTGAATGGTTAGTTCGACCATCGGAACACATCTCTCACCTTCTCAGCACGTACTCCCGCAGCTTCTTCCAGCAAGCCCTTGTATGGAACCCTTGTGATGCGGTGTAGAGCGCTCGGCTGCACAAATGGCTGTCTACTGAGTGCATCAGCAATTACATTTTTGGGACCGGGGATGTACTTGATGTCAAACTCGAATGAAGCGAGTTTAGCAACCCATCTCTGTTCACAGGCGTCCAATTTGGGCTTGGACAGGATGTACGTTAATGGGTTGTTGTCTGTCCATACAGTAAAAGGCTTGCCCCTTAGCCAATGACTAAAACCCCTACAGACGGCCCAGCGAAGTCAAAACTCTAACCTATGGGTAGGATACTTTGACTGTGCATAAGTAAATGATTTGCTAGCAAATGCTACGGGTCTGGCTGCAGACCCATCCATCTGGCACCTGGGACAGCACCTAATCCATTACTAGATGCTTCTACAGACAGCAAGAAAGGTCTACTAAAATCAGGGTGGGCCAGCATGACCTGATCGAGGAGAGCTATTTCAACTGACTAAAGGCCTGTTTGCATCACCAGTCCAGTCTGCTGCTGTGAGTTTCCTATGTATTCCTCTTTTCCTCTTGCCTTTCATACATGGCGTGGTGCCTTCGTCCCAGTTGTCAGCCCATGCAGCGGCTTAGCGATGGTGGAGCACCCCTTCAATGAAATACTGGTAATAGATAATCATAATCTTGCCCTGGGAGGGCACGTCCGTGGTATCCTCCATGAGAGCCTTCTCTGTCATCCCTGCAACAACCTTCACTTTTTCTGGGTCTGTGGCCACACCTCCTTCACTGATGACGTGCCCCAAGAACCGCACTGACCTCTTCATGAAATGGCATTTCATTGGAGACAATTTCAGATGATGGGCCTTGAGACGCTTAAAAACTGACTCCAAGCGTTGCAATCCAAGTGTTCCAGTCGGGGCAAAAACCAGCACATCGTCCAGGTAACAGAGAAGGATAGAATCATTTTGATCCCCGAAAATGCTCAACACCATCCTCATGGCTGTTGCATAGTCCTTGTGGAAGATATCCATATCCTTCTCCTGATCCTCCTCAACTGAGACCACAGACCCCTGAATCCCTTCTACCACATCCCTCTCAACACTCCCCACTTGCACCCCACTGCACCAGGCATTCCTCCACTACCTGGGAGACTAGCCCCACCTGAACCCCATCACCGTACCAGGCATCTCTCCACTACCTGGAAGACTAGCCCCACTTGCACCCCATCACTGCATTCACAGGCATCTCCTCCACTACCTGGGAGACTAGCCCCACTTGCACCCCCATCACTCGTACTCAGGCATCTCCTCCACTACCTGGGAGACTAGCCCCACTGAACCTCCCATCACTGCATTCTCAGGCATCTCCTACACCACCTGGGAGACTAGCCCCACCTGAACCCCATCACTGCATCAGGCATCTCCTCCACTACCTGGGAGACTAGCCCCACCTGAACCCCATCACTCGTGACCAGGCATCTCCTACACCACCTGGGAGACTAGAGAACCCCATCATTACCAGGCATCTCCTACACCACCTCCACATGAACCCCCTCCTGTACCACAGCTTTCGTACTGGGCACCTCCTCAGCAGTCTGAGGAAATGGCTGTTCAGATCCATCCTTACCTTCTACAACAATATTTTCTGCTGCATAACATTCTCTTCTGGTACAAGTTGCAACTCCGTGCCCTCAACACGGACAACTTGTTCCTCAGCAACAGGTGCTTGTGGCTGCTCTCCCTACATCCAGTAGGCCCAGTCCTTACGAAGACCACCTGCACCCCTCCCTCTGCCTTTCCCTTTTCGGGCAAGCATATATCGCTTATGGCCAACATCACCACACTCAAAACACCGTTGACTACCCGTACTAGCATAAGCCATATACAGTCTATTGTCATACTCGACTTAAATGATAACTCCAAAGTCTGCTCCGGTGAGTCCAAAACATAAACACCTGTCACGAAAACGACCTAACCTGTTTCAACGCCGGGTGTTTGAAACGACCTAACCTGTTTCAAACCCGGGTGTTTGAAATGACCTAACCTGTTTCAATGCCGGGTGTTTAAAATGACCTAACCTGTTTCAACGCCGGGTGTTTGAAACCCAACTGGACAATCTTAATTGAACTTGAGAACTTCCCAAACCGAAATAACTCGCGCCCTCCAACAGCTCATTGGGTATAAACGGAGGTACATTTGAAATCGCTACCCTTGTTGACGGGGAAAAAAGCGGCGTAACTTGAATAAACATTCCTTTAAGACGTACACCATGCTCAACCATACGATCAACCAGACACTCTTCTTTAAGAAGTACGCCATGCTCAACCATGCGATCGAACCAGACACTCTTCTT
>NW_027001649.1:0-7231 GCF_036934945.1 Oncorhynchus masou masou
AGCGAAGGGTCCTGTGTGGCTCAGTCGGTAGAGCATGGCGCTTGCAACGCCAAGCGTCGTGGAGTTCGTTTCCCACTGGGGCCACCCATATGCAAAAAGTAGTGGCCCCAGCCGACTTGTAAGTCGCTTGGACAAAAGCGTCTGCTAAATGGGATACATTATTATTATAGCGAAAACCCTTCTCTCCACAGCCTATACAGTTCCCCGAGAACCCTGAGGATGACCACACAAACACTGGGTCAGTGTGTGTGTGTTTGTGTGTGTGTATCATGTGGTGACTCAGTGGAGTAACAGTAACCCTTTTCTCCCGTAGCAAGAGAAAGAGTGTGTGAGTGATGATTTTTCCATGGTTACAGCTGGGCTGTGGGTTGGTGTTCCTGTGGTGTGTGTGTTTGTGTGTGTGTATGTGTGTGTAGCAGAGCCCAGGTAGAGGGACTAATAATGTGTGTGTGTATGTGTGTAGCAGAGCCCAGGTAGAGGGACTAATAATGTGTGTGTGTATGTGTGTAGTAGAGCCCAGGTAGAGGGACTAATAATGTGTGTGTGACTGCAGTCAGGTACCCTGACGCTGTTCTCTATAGACTCTCTCTCTTTCCCTGTCATTCACTCTTTCTTACTTTTTGTCTCTCTGCCTCTTTCATATAAGCTTCCTCAATCCATCACTCAGTCCCATTCCATTTCCAGCCCCCACTCTCCCTCTCTAATTGTAGCTGCTGCAAACCCCTCTCCCTCTCTAATTGTAGCTGCTGCTAACCTCAGTCTCCCTCTCTCATTGTAGCTGCTGCCAACCCCACTCTCCCTCTCTAATTGTAGCTGCTGCAAACCCCAGTCTCCCTCTCTCATTGTAGCTGCTGCTAACCCAACTCTCCCTCTCTAATTGTAGCTGCTGCAAACCCCAGTCTCCCTCTCTCATTGTAGCTGCTGCCAACCCCACTCTCCCTCTCTCATTGTAGCTGCTGCCAACCCAACTCTCCCTCCTCATTGTAGCTGCTGCCAACCCCACTCTCCCTCTCTCATTGTAGCTGCTGCTAACCCTAGTCTCCTCTCTCATCAGGCAACCCCAGTCTCTCTCTAACAACCCCACTCTCCTCTCATTGCAGCTGCTGCTACAACCCCAGTCTCCCTCTCTCATTGTAGCTGCTGCTAACCCCACTCTCCCTCTCTCATTGTAGCTGCTGCCAACCCAACTCTCCCTCTCATTGTAGCTGCTGCCAACCCCACTCTCCTCTCATTGTAGCTGCTGCCAACCCCACTCTCCCTCTCATTGTAGCTGCTGCCAACCCCACTTTCCCCTCTCATTGTAGCTGCTGCCAACCCCACTCTTCCTCTCTCATTGTAGCTGCTGCCAACCCAACTCTCCTTCATTAGCTGCTGCCAACCCCCCCTCTCTCATTGTACTCTCCCTCTCTCATTGTAGCTGCTGCCAACCCCACTCTCCCTCTCTCATTGTAGCTGCTGCCAACCCCACTCTCCTCTCTCATTGTAGCTTCCTTCCTCTCTCATTGTAGCTGCTGCCAACCCAACTCTCCCTCTCATTGTAGCTGCTGCCAACCCCACTCTCCCTCTTCATTGTAGCTGCCAACCCCACTCTCCCTCTCATTGTAGTGCCACAACACCACTCTCCTCTCATTGTAGCTAACCCCACTCTTCCTCTCATTGTCAGAGCTGCTGCTAAATTTCCTCTCTCATTGTAGCTGCTGCCAACCCTCACCTCTCCAATTGTAGCTGCTGCTAACCCCACTCTTCCTCTCTCATTGTAGCTGCTGCCAACCCCACTCTCCCTCTCATTGTAGCTGCTGCTAACCCCACTCTCCTCTGTCCATCCATCTAACTGCAAACCTCACCCACCGCCACTTTCTCAATCTCTTCACCCTTCTCCCTGTCTATCCTCTCACCTTAACCTTTCTTTTCCTTTCTGCTGGACCAGGGGTTGCCTAGCCCTGCTACAGACTGGGCTTTATTTATGTGTGTGTGTCTCACCCAGCAGTGAGTTGCATCCCCGTTCATCGGGCAGGAACCTGTGGTCGACTGCACACACCAGCAGGGTGTCTGGTGCGCCTGCAGACAAGGCCCCTACCAGCTGGAATCCTGGGGCACGTCTTGAGGCTCTGACACCAGGGAGGATAGACAGGTCTCTACCGCCCTGGCAGAATCCTGAGAAGGACACACACACCCACACGCATGCACACAAACTGTTAAACAGTGATACCCTGACCTGTAACCAGACAGACAGAGATCACTTTCTTCCAGACAGTATGCAGGCCAGGCAGTGTAAGACAGTGGGGGGTGGAGCTGAGGGAACCGTGTGTTCGTACCGCCCGTCGTGCAGCATCCTCTGGGGTGGGTTTCATCTGTACGGGACGGGAGGGCTGTTGGACTCTGAGCCGTCTTCCTCCTCATCCTCATTCTCTACCCGGCCTACTGACACACACACGCTCATTACAGAGTGTTATAACACACTCACACACAAGTGCGCACACCAGGAGGCTGCTAATAATTGCTGGAACAGAGCAAATGGAATGGCATCAAACCATTTGTTTGATCTATTTGATACCATTGCACCTATTCTGCCCCAGTCATTACCACAAGTCAGTCTCTAGACAATTATGGTGCCAACAACCTCCTGTGGCACACATATACAGAAACAAACACATGCAACACACACACACACACACACACACACACACACACACACACACACACACACACACACACACACACACACACACACACACACACACACACACACACACACCACACACACACACACACACACACACACACACACACACACACACACACACACCACACACACACACACACACACACACAACACACACACACACCACACACACACACACACACACACACACACACACACACACACACACACACACACACACACACATACACACACACACACACACACACACACACACACACACACACACACACACACACACACACACACACACACACACACACACACACACACACACACACACACACACACAAACACACATACATACAACACACATACAGACACTCACACGCACCGTTGTGCAGGGTTGGCTGCTCTGCCTCCAGGTAGAGCTGGGAGAAGACAGGCCGTGGCACCACAGTGTTGGAGCGGAGAGAAGCCTCGATGGAGTTACGAAGCACCTCCTCAAAACGTGTGGTCCTCAACTGGCCTGCATACGAGTTCCCCATCGCACTCCTACACACACAGGATTAAACACACACCAGTTCAACATGACCTTGTTCATTACTGATAACAGCTTAACATAACCCTCCTACACACACGCACACACACACACACGATCACACTCATCCAGAGTCATCTCTCTCAATAATACATATGGCACTGTTCTCACTTCATCTGTCACCGAGGGCAACGTTTGTGGCATGTCATATGTCCCCCTATCAATACTGTGACAGGGTGAGAAGGTGAGCCAGTGACTAAAACTCATGCTGGACAACTTCCCTTTCAGGTCAGTAGAGCATCATGAGACAGACACAAAGAGCAGAGCCAGAAGCAAAATATCTTTAAGAAACTGAACCCAGAAAGAAAGAAAGGATAAAAAACAAACATTCTAAACACGTCAAATAAATGGGCCTTTTCTTCATGTGATTTTCTTTGTTAGATATATTGACAATGCTGTGAAGAAAACTTCCTGAAAGTGACAGTTGATTGGTTCCTTCAGTAAAACATAGGAAGAGACAGAGCAAAACGACTCAAACTTCCAGTTCCCCTATCAGTGAATATGATTAGGGAACTAGAGAGATTAGCACCTTATTTATTTTCCCTTTAGTGCTTTAACTATTTGTACATCGCTACAACACAGTAATGTCTTTGACATTTATTTTTCCTTTTGGAACTTGTGTGATGGTAATATTTGCTGTTCACTTTTTATTGTTTATTTCACTTCTGTTTATCCATTTCACTTGCTTTGGCAATATAAACATGTTTCCCATGCCAATAAAGCCCTTTGAATTGAAAGGTGGGGAGAGAGAGATCGAGGTATAGAGGAGATGGACCCACTGGTTGCCCTCTAAGTTACAGAGAGCTGGTAGTCCCATCCACCAAACTACCAGGTGTGAAACAGGGAATGAACTAAGGGGGTGTGCTCATTTGTAATAGAGCAGACCTAACCCACTCTATTAAATTCATCAAAGAAGAACATTTTACAAAAAGGAAGGAAATTATCTCAACAAATCAAAATGTCCACCTGTGTGCTACTTATATCCACCCATTAGAATCCCCATACTTTAATGAAGACAGCTTCTCCATCCTGCAGGGGAAATCATCCATATCCAGGCAACAGGGACATGTACTAGTGGGCGACCTAAATGCCAGAACTGGACAAGAACCTGACACCCCAACACACAGGGGGACAAACACCTACTTGGAGGTGACAGCATTCCCTCCCCCATAGGCACAACTACGACAATATAACCAATAAAAACGGGTCACAACTCCTGCAGCTCTGTCGCACGCTGGGTATGCACATAGTCAATGGTAGGCTTCAAGGGGACTCCTACGGTAGGTACCTATAGCTCATCTCTTGGCAGTAGTACTGCTGACTACTTTATCACTGACTCAACCCAAGTCAGCCCACTGACACCCCTATCAGATCACAGCAAAATCACAGTCTACTTGAACAGAGCACTAAATAATGAGCAGTGGAGGCTCCTCAGTAAAATTTCATGAAAATAAAAATTTGAAACATTAAAAATGTATCCTTTTAGATAAAACTATACTAAATATATTCATATGTGACCAAATAATTGATTTAAATGTTTTGAAATGAAGGTCTATAGTAACTTCAACAGCACTCTCTGGGATAGAGCCAAGGTGTAGCCGGAGGACAGCTAGCTTCCGTCCTCCTCTGGGTACATTGACATCAATACAAAACCTAGAAGGCTCATAGGCCTCCTGGTGAGTTTCGATGTGTTGAGAAGCATTTTTGGGATATTATTCAATTCAAATTGAGTTGGTGACTTGGTTTTAGAACATTATTTTTGTGTCCAATTAGTGCAATTTATTTCAATTTGTCTTGCTAACTTCAGTAGCAGTAGCTAGCTAGCTACCTGACAGCCGAAAGCGTGCAGTTTTCACTGTCAATGCTACTGAAAATGTTGTTTCATTTCATTTGAAGAACCACTTTCATTCTCTGGGGTACGCAGAAAAGGTGTGTGAATTGTTGGGATCAGTTTCATGAAGAAGGATTAAAAGGTGCAAATTAAAAGTGAGGGTCGACCTCTGCCTCAGATGTTTCATGAAGAAGGATGAAAAGGTGCAAATTAAAACCGAGGGTTGACCTCTGCCTCAGATCAGTTTCATGAAGAAGGATTAAAAGGTGCAAATTAAAAATGAGGGTCAGACCTGTCTAAGGGTTGAAGCCAATGAGACAGGGAATGACAGCATAATTATGCCATTTTATTTGGCATAATTGAGTGCATCAATGGACAGATGAGACTGTGGTTTTGTCCAAAGGAGTAAACAGGGCTTTACTCCTTTGAGAAGTTCATATGCTCGACGAAATGTTTCAGGAAGTCAACAAAGTGCACAGCTTTCATCCACCCAGAGGGATTTGCCCCTCCTTTGCTGCCAGGTGGCCCGTTGATCAGGAAATGATCGCGGAAGTTGAAGCAGGGGAATATAAAATATGGAGGTATACTATTCCCTGTGGCCGAGACAGCACAGGCCATGGTCACCCCAGTTTCATCGACATACCATATGTCTCCTGGTCCAAACTGATATCTCTGTAGCACTTCTGCTACATTGTTGAAGGAAGCACTAACATGTTCTCTGTTGAAGCTACTTGCCCTGGCAAGGCTAGTTGCCTCTGGCTTTCTCAACGACGGCGTTGGGTGCCGCTTTAAGAAGCCTGTAAACCACGCCAGGCTGGCATTTTCTTTTTCTGCCCACATTGGTGCGAACTTCAGCTGGTGTGCCACAGCAAACTGGTAGGCAAGTCTTCTAACCTCAAAAAATGTCAAACAGAAAATTAACAACAATGACAAATGGTTTTATGAAGAAATTGAGAAACCTATCCAGCCAAAAAACATATAGACCTAGAAAATATGAGGGTACACCTTCACTATAGCGATACAATGAAACACAGAAATACACTACAGAAAAACAAGGAACAACATGTCAGAAATCAGCTGTAATTAAATGTAATTGAAGAATCCATAGACTCTAGCAGCTTCTGGGAAAATTGGCAAACACTAAACAAACAACAACATGAAGAGTTATCTATCCAAAATGGATACAGTGCCTTACGAAAGTATTCGGCCCTTGAACATTTTGCCACATTTCAGGCTTCAAACATAAAGATATAAAACTGTATTTCTTTGTGAAGAATCAACAACAAGTGGGACACAATCATGAAGTGGAACAACATTTATTGAAAAATTGGGCGTGCAAAATTATTCAGCCCCTTTACTTTCAGTGCAGCAAACTCTCTCCAGAAGTTCAGTGAGGATCTCTGAATGATCCAATGTTGACCTAAATGACTAATGATGATAAATACAATCCACCTGTGTGCAATCAAGTCTCCGTATAAATGCACCTGCACTGTGATAGTCTCAGAGGTCCGTTAAAAGCGCAGAGAGCATCATGAAGAACAAGGAACACACCAGGCAGGTCCGAGATACTGCTGTGAAGAAGTTTAAAGCCGGATTTGGATACAAAAATATTTCCCAAGCTTTAAACATCCCAAAGACCACTGTGCAAGCGATAATATTGAAATGGAAGGAGTATCAGACCACTGCAAATCTACCAAGACCTGGCAGTCCCTCTAAACTTTCAGCTCATACAAGGAGAAGACTGATCAGAGATGCAGCCAAGAGGCCCATGATCACTCTGGATGAACTGCAGAGATCTACAGCTGAGGTGGGAGACTCTGTCCATAGGACAACAATCAGTCGTATATTGCACAAATCTGGCCTTTATGGAAGAGTAGCAAGAAGAAAGCCATTTCTTAAAGATATCCATAAAAAGTGTTGTTTAAAGTTTGCCACAAGCCACCTGGGAGACACACCAAACATGTGGAAGAAGGTGCTCTGGTCAGATGAAACCAAAATTGAACTTTTGGCAACGATGCAAAACGTTATGTTTGGCGTAAAAGCAACACAGCTCATCACCCTGAACACACCATACCCACTGTCAAACATGGTGGTGGCAGCATCATGGTTTGGGCCTGCTTTTCTTCAGCAGGGACAG
>NW_027001650.1:0-7230 GCF_036934945.1 Oncorhynchus masou masou
TGTCTCTGTCTGTCTCTGTCTGTCTCTGCCTGTCTCTGTCTGTCTCTGCCTGTCTCTGCCTGTCTCTGCCTGTCTCTGTCTGTCTCGGCCTGTCTCTGTCTGTCTCGGCCTGTCTCTGTCTGTCTCTGCCTGTCTCTGCCTGTCTCTGTCTGGCTCTGCCTGTCCCTGCCTGTCTCTGCCTGTCTCTGTCTGGCTCTGCCTGTCTCTGCCTGTCTCTGCATGTGTCTGCCTGTCTCTGTCTGTCTCTGCCTGTCTCTGTCTGTCTCGGCCTGTCTCTGTCTGTCTCGGCCTGTCTCTCTCTGTCTCTGTCTGTCTCGGTTTGTCTCTGCCTGTCTCTGCCTGTCTCTGTCTGTCTCTGCCTGTCTCTGCCTGTCTCTGCCTGTCTCGGCCTGTTTCTGCCTGTCTCTGTCTGTCTCTGCCTGTCTATGTCTGTCTCTGCCTGTCTCTGTCTGTCTCCGCCTGTCTCGGCCTGTCTCTGTCTGTCTCGGCCTGTCTCTCTCTGTCTCTGTCTGTCTCGGTTTGTCTCTGCCTGTCTCTGCCTGTCTCTGTCTGTTTCTGCCTGTCTCTGTCTGTCTCTGCCTGTCTATGTCTGTCTCTGCCTGTCTCTGCCTGTTTCTGCCTGTCTCTGCCTGTCTCTGCCTGTCTCTGCCTGTCTCTGTCTGTCTCTGTCTGTCTCTGCCTGTCTCGGCCTGTTTCTGCCTGTCTCTGCCTGTCTCTGCCTGTCTCTGTCTGTCTCTGTCTGTCTATGTCTGTCTCTGCCTGTCTCTGCCTGTCTCGGCCTGTTTCTGCCTGTCTCTGCCTGTCTCTGCCTGTTTCTGCCTGTCTCTGTCTGTCTCTGCCTGTCTATGTCTGTCTCTGCCTGTCTCTGTCTGTCTCCGCCTGTCTCGGCCTGTCTCTGTCTGTCTCGGCCTGTCTCTCTCTGTCTCTGTCTGTCTCGGTTTGTCTCTGCCTGTCTCTGCCTGTCTCTGTCTGTTTCTGCCTGTCTCTGTCTGTCTCTGCCTGTCTATGTCTGTCTCTGCCTGTCTCTGCCTGTCTCGGCCTGTTTCTGCCTGTCTCTGCCTGTCTCTGCCTGTCTCTGTCTGTCTCTGTCTGTTTCTGCCTGTCTCTGCCTGTCTCGGCATGTCTCGGCATGTCTCTGCCTGTCTCTGTCTGTCTCTGTCTGTCTCTGCTGCACCTGTCTAAAGCTGAGTCACTGCTGCCTTTTGCCTGTCTCAGCAGCACTGACCTCCTTGCCTGCTGCTGTAGCTTTTCTTGCCCTTTTTATAGCAGGGCTGGTCTACGGACCAGTATACACACACACACACACACACACACACACACACACACACACACACCACACACACACACACACACACACACACACACACACACACACACACACACACACACACACACACACACTCACACACACACACCCTTCCCTCTGACAGTCCCCCTCATGCAACAGTCCGCTCCCTCGCTCCCAATTTAGTCCCCGCTGCTCTCAGGGACTGGAGCACAGTTGGATCATGCTCAGGAGGTGACACGAGCAGCCCAAGTAAAACCGTCTCTCTCTCAGCCTGCTCCGTCCACTCCTCTCCCTCTATCCAGCCCAGCCTCTCTTCAGCCTCAGAGCCATGGAGTCTTCCCCATGAGGTAAGGCATTGAAGCAGAACATTCTCACCTGTCCTCCTGAAGCATGTTGTTGTGTTGTGTGAGTGTGTTAAACAGGTTTTACGACAGCTGCACGCCTACATGGATGGTTAGGAACTGAAGACTGCTTCACTGTGAGAATCTACAGTTGTAGATGACACCAGTACAGTAGACTGTTGTAAATAGATATACTTGTTGTTGTTGTTGTTGTTGTTGAACTGTTAGCACGTTGTGAAATCTTATCAGAGTTGATACCGTAGCCTACATCTTCTAACCTCAAGTGTAGAAGTGCCAAGCGTCACAATCCCGGTCTCCAGAGAATTGCAAGCTGCGAAGCCAAATACTTCCCTCATTTTTCTCTCACCCTTTTCATGGAGACATTGGCTTGCCTCAGAGCAGAAGAAGCCAAGGTTTATATGAAAAACTAGTTTGATGAGGTTGAAACGAGAACAACATTCATTTTTGGGGGGGGACATAGTTCAGAGAACTGGAACGGGCTCTAAACGTCTTAGCTGTTAGCTGTTGCTAAGACCCTGTGTCGTTCTACCCCAATACATTCCTTTTGTTTGTAGCTCTCAGTCCCTGCTTGATATGTGTCAAGGCATTCTGTTGACAGTGTTGACAAGCTCTTGTTTTGTATTTAGCTTCCTGGCCCTGTGTGGCTAACCCTCACACCTGACTGCTTTACGGTTAAACTAAGCACAATGTATGTCCTTACAACACACCATATGAGTTGACATACAGTACATACAGTACATACAGTACATACAGTACATACAGTACATACATACAGTACATACAGTACATACAGTACATACAGTACATACATACAGTACATACATACAGTACATACAGTACATACAGTACATACAGTACATACCATGCCAAGTATTGCACATCTATAGAAATAAGTCACTGTTATGTCGCTTCATACTTAAAACCCATGTATCTATGTTTTTAATGACTGGGTAATGTCTGTGAGATCTACTCTGTGAGTTCTACTCTGTGAGTTCTACTCTGTGAGATACTCTGTGAGATACTCTGTGAGATCTACTCTGTGAGTTCTACTCTGTGAGATCTACTCTGTGAGATACTCTGTGAGATCTACTCTGTGAGTTCTACTCTGTGAGTTATACTCTGTGAGTTATACTCTGTGAGATCTACTCTGTGAGATACTCTGAGATCTACTCTGTGAGTTCTACTCTGTGAGTTATACTCTGTGAGATCTACTCTGTGAGATACTCTGTGAGATCTACTCTGTGAGTTCTACTTGTGAGATCTACTCTGTGAGATACTCAGAGATCTACTCTGTGAGTTATACTCTGTGAGATCTACTCTGTGAGTTATACTCTGAGATCTACTCTGTGAGTTATTCTCTGTGAGATCTACTCTGTGAGTTATACTCTGAGATCTCTACTCTGTGAGTTCTGTGACTACTCTGTGAGTTATACTCTGTGAGATCTACTCTGTGAGTTATACTCTGTGAGTTATACTCTGAGATCTACTCTGTGAGTTATTCTCTGTGATCTACTCTGTAGTTAGATCTACTCTGTGAGTTCTCTATGAGTTCTACACTGTGAGATCTACTCTGTGAGATATTCTGTGAATCTACTCTGTGTTCTACTCGTGTTCTACTCTGTGAGTTCTACTCTTTGTGTGAGATATTCTGTGTGTTCTAGATATATTCTGTGAGTTACTGTGAGCTCTGTGATATATGTCTCTACTGTGAGATATTCTGTGAGCTCTACTGTGAGATATTCTCTCTACTGTGAGATATTCTTTGAGCTCACTGTGAGATATTCTGTTCTACTGTGAGATATTCTTTGAGCTCTACTGTGAGATATTCTGTGCCCATCAGATATGCAGATATGCATCTTCAACCCAGAAATGTAACAAATGACAAATTCACAGACACGCATAGGGAGTTGAAGAACAAGTAATATAGAATCTTCTGTCTTTTGTGCAGGTCCCTTCATGGATGGTCTCACTATGAAGGAGATAGGTAACTCTCATGTGTTTAGTGTGTGTGTGTTTAGTGTGTGTGTGTTTAGTGTGTGTGTGTGTGTGTGTGTGTGTGTGTGTGTGTGTGTGTGTGTGTGTGTGTGTGTGTGTGTGTGTGTGTGTGTGTGTGTGTGTGTGTGTGTGTGTGTGCGTGTGTGCGTGCGTGTGTGTGTGTTGTATCCATACTGTTGTATTGCTGCTATACCAGACAGACCTTTCACACTACCGTGCTGACAGAACCAACACGTCCTGGTTCTACCGTGCGAAACAAACCAACCTGTCCTGGCTCTTACTGTGCCGACAGCACCAACCTGTCCTGAAGCTCTACCGTGCTGACAGAACCAACCCGTCCTGGCTCTACGTGCCGACAGCACCGTGCCGATGAACCAACCTGTCCTGGCTCTACCGTGCCGCACAGCACCAACCTGTCCTGGCTCTACCGGTGCGACAGAACCAACCTGTCCTGGCTCTACCGGCGCCGACAGAACCAACCTATCCTGGCTCTACCGTGCCGACAGAACCAGCCTGTCCTGGCTCTACCGTGCCGACAGCACCAACCTGTCCTGGCTCTACCGTGTCGACAGAACCAACCTGTCCTGGCTCCACCAAATTTCACATTGTCCTTCTTCTTCAGCACGGATCCCAGCTGCTACGGTGGATGGAACCAACCAGGCCAGTTCAGTACACCTTGGTTTGGCTTGGCCTGGTCTGTTTGGCTTGGCCAGGTTTGGTTTGACTCGGTAGTGTGAAAAGCCTCTCTGAGAGTGTGTTAGGACAGTGGTTCTGAATCCTCTTCTCTGGGACCAACCAAGGTTGCACAGTTTTTGTTCTAACCTGAACTACCTGATTAACTTATAAAGGGCTGGGACCAGCCAAGGTTGCACAGTTTTTTTTCTAACCCTGAACTACCTGATTAACTTATAAAGGGGCTTGACGATTTGTTGACATACTGGCTCTGGAATGGATCAAATCCATGGGGGTGGGGGTTAAGGTTTTCCTGGGTGAGGTTAGAGAAGCCCTGTGTCAGGACACTGACGGACCTGTGGCAGGGTGCTCCACCCTGTTCCTCCCTTGCAGCCCCAGCCCTCGGCCCCAGATGCCAACGTCTACACCAAGTTCATGAGGGACCACTGCTGCTACGACGCCATTCCAACCAGCTCCAAACTCGTCGTCTTCGACACCACCTTGCAGGTACATTCAAGCTCCCCCAAAAGCTCTACTTCAACACTGCAATGTTTTTTCGTGGGTTTAATTCCCAGAGGCACCACCCCGTACGCACGTATGTCTGTGAGTTACATTGGATAGAATCGTCTGCTAAATGGCAGATATTTTTATAAATTGTTTATTTAATGGGTCATAAAACCTTTTTTTTTGTCTTAAATAGGAAGCGGTGAAATGTCTTTGAGCGACCAGACACACGACACGACGTATCAGAGTTTCTGTGTTTTTTTTGTGTGTGTTTCAGGTAAAAAAAGCTTTCTTTGCTCTGGTGGCGAACGGTGTTCGGGCGGCGCCTCTGTGGGATAACAAGCTGCAGTGTTTTGTAGGTAAGGTAACCTGGAACCCGAGCATTTCCCAATCCGGCATCTAACCTTTAAAGTCCAATGGGTCAGCTATGAGTTTAGATTACAGACAGACACCCTGTAATATCAATGCAGCATTCCTCTCAAACCCCAACAACCCAACTCCGCTTCCCCTGCTTGGGGATCAGCTAGGCGACAGTCTGGGTTCAGAGGTTAGGGTCCCTGAAATTAGACCGTAGGTAGTTGAACCATAAAGTGAGTGCCGGATGGTTTGTGTACGTTACTGTATATGTGCGGTTTTGGTTTCTCTGTATATTCACGTCTAACTGTGTTTCCTGTGCATTAGTATCTTATAAATATATCTGCATCTCAAATGGCACCCTATTCCCTAAGTAGTGCAGTACTTCTTTTAAAGAAATAGTGCACTATATAGGGATTAGCAGTGGTGTAAAGTACTTAAGTAAAAAATACTTTAAAGTACTACTTAAGTCGTTTTTTGGGGGTATCTGTACTTTACTATTAATATTTCAGACAACTTTACTTTTAATTCACTACATTCCTAAAGAAAATAATGTACTTTTTACTACACCCGAAAGTACTCGTTACATATTTAATGCTTAGCAGGACTAGAAAATATAAATCCCTTATGAGGCTACTAAACAGCCTTGTCTCTGGGAGGGTAATAAACAGGGGTGTTGATATGATTACATGCAGATCATCAATTAGCTAGACCAATGCTGGCTCCATGCTGGGTCGCTGCTGAGTGGCCTTTCAAGAAACCTTTGAAAGGCAAGTGGGCCGAGGTCCGTTCCACCCTTCCCACCCGGCTGGTCTGGTTTCTGGATTAGGCTACGTCCCAAAATGACACCGTGTTCCCTACATTAGTGCACTACTTTTGACCAGGGGCCCTGCACACTATATAGGGAATGGGATTCCATTTGGACCTTAGCCCTGGGCTGTTTTCTGGGTTAGAGCCAGATCCATCCCCTCTGCAGAATTTGGTGCCAGAGATCTAACTATAGCACAGCACCTGAGCTCCAGTGTCTAGTGGGACTTGTCCTCTAATCCGCATCCCAAAAGGCACCTTGTTCCCTCGTCAAAGAAGTGTACTATATAGGGAATAGGGTGTCATCTGGGACAGAATCCTATAATCCCCTGCACCCTTTCTGTGGTTATTTATACACAGCTACACCACTGAGAATGTCACCGGGCCCTCATACAGGAGCTCACCAGATGATTGAACCTGTCTGTCTGTCTGTCTCTGTCTGTCTGTCTGTCTGTCTGTCTGTCTGTCTGTCTGTCTGTCTGTCTCTGTCTCTGTCTCTGTCTCTGTCTCTGTCTCTGTCTGTCTCTGTCTGTCTGTCTCTGTCTGTCTGTCTGTCTGTCTGTCTCTGTCTGTCTGTCTCTGTCTGCCTGCTCTGCCTGCTCTGCCTGCCTGTCTGTCTGTCTGTCTGTCTGTCTGTCTGTCTGTCTGTCTGTCTGTCTGTCTGTCTACCTACAACATAGTTTATTCCCATTGAAAGCTTCGTTCTTTCCCTGTATCCTTCAGGTATGCTGACCATCACAGACTTTATCAACATTCTCCACCGGTATTGGCAGTCTCCTCTGGTGAGTGATCTGTTGTTGTTGGACCTGGCATCCAGATTACTGGAGCTGGAGTACAAAGCAGGAAGCTCATCGTAATGCAGGACCACAGAAGTAGAAGTTATATAGGACCCTGCTAATGTCTCACTAGACACTAGTCTCACACAGTATACCAGTGTGTTGTATGGTATATATATGTGTGTCTCACACGATATACCAGGGCTCTCTAACCCTGTTCCTGGAGAGAGACCCTCCTGTAGGTTTAAACTCCAACCCTGTTCCTGGAGAGAGACCCTCCTGTAGGTTTAAACTCCAACCCTGTTCCTGGAGAGAGACCCTCCTGTAGGTTTAAACTCCAACCCTGTTCCTGGAGAGAGACCCTCCTATAGGTTTAAACTCCAACCCTGTTCCTGGAGAGATAAACCTCCTGCTGTACACTTGTGTCTTCCAGGTAGAGATCTACGAACTGGAGGAGCACAAGATAGAAGAC
>NW_027001651.1:0-7229 GCF_036934945.1 Oncorhynchus masou masou
TAACAACACAGTTAAAAAAAAAATAATAATAAGAAGAAATGATGTAACAAATAAAGGGCAGCAGTAAAATAACAGTAGCGAGGCTATATACAGTGTATTACGGCACAGAGTTAATGTGGAGGCTTATATACAGGGTATTACAGTACAGAGTCAATGGAGGCTATATACAGGGTATTACGGGTACAGAGTCAATGTGGAGGCTATATACAGGGGGTACTGGTACAGAGTCAATGTGGAGGCTATATACAGGGTATTACGGTACAGAGTTAATGTGGAGGCTATATACAGGTAATACGTACGAGTCACGTGGAGGCTATATACAGGGTATTACGGTACAGAGTCACGTGGAGACTATATACAGGGGGCACTGCACAGAGTCAATGTGGAGGCTATATACAGGGGGTACTGGTACAGAGTCAATGTGGAGGCTATATACAGGGTATTACGGTACAGAGTTAATGTGGAGGCTATATACAGGGTATTACGGTACAGAGTCAATGTGGAGGCTATATACAGGGTATTACGGTACAGAGTCAATGTGGAGGCTATTTTACAGGGGGGGTACAGAGTCAATGTGGAGACTATATACAGACCGGTACAAGTGTGGAGGCTATATACAGGGGGTACTGGTACAGAGTCAATGTGGAGGCTATATACAGGGTATTACGGTACAGAGTCAATGTGGAGGCTGTATACAGGGTACCAGTACCGAGTCAATGTGGAGGCTATATACAGGGTACTGGTACAGAGTTAATGTGGAGGCTATATACAGGGGTACCGGTACAGAGTTAATGTGGAGGCTATATACAGGGTATTACGGTACCGAGTCAATGTGGAGGCTATATACAGGTATTACGTGTACAGAGTCAATGTGGAGGCTATATACAGGGGGTACCGGCACAGAGTCAATGTGGAGGCTTATATACAGGGGGTACTGGTACAGAGTCAATGTGGAGTGGCCATATACAGGGTATTACGGTACCGAGTCAATGTGGAGGCTATATACAGGGTATTATGGCACAGAGTCAATGTGGAGGCTATATACAGGGGTACTGGTACAGAGTCAATGTGGAGGCTATATACAGGGTATTACGGTACAGAGCCAATGTGGAGGCTATATACAGGGTATTACGGTACAGAGTCAATGTAGAGGCTATATACAGGGTATTACGGTACAGAGTCAATGTAGAGGCTATATACAGGGTATTACGGTACAGAGTCAATGTGGAGGCTATATACAGGGTATTACGGTACAGAGTCAATGTGGAGGCTATATACAGGGTATTATGGTACAGAGTCAATGTGGAGGCTATATACAGGGGGTACTGGTACAGAATCAATGTGGAGGCTATTTACAGGGTATTACGGTACAGAGTTCATGTGGAGGCTATATACAGGGTATTACGGTACCGAGTCAATGTGGAGGCTATATACAGGGTATTACGGTACAGAGTCAATGTGGAGGCTATATACAGGGTATTACGGTACCGAGTCAATGTGGAGGCTATATACAGGGTATTACGGTACAGAGTTAATGTGGAGGCTATATACAGGGTATTACGGTACAGAGTCAATGTGGAGGCTATATACAGGGTATTACGGTACAGAGTCAATGTAGAGGCTATATACAGGGTGTTACGGTACAGAGTCAATGTGGAGGCTATATACGGGGTATTACGGTACCGAGTCAATGTGTAGGCTATATACAGGGTATTACGGTACAGAGTCAATGTGGAGGCTATATACAGGGGGTACCGGTACAGAGTCAATGTGGAGGCTATATACAGGGGTACTGGTACAGAGTCAATGTGGAGGCTTTATACAGAGTCAATGTGGAGGCGATATACAGAGTCAATGTGGAGGCTATATACAGGGTATTACGGTACAGAGTCAATGTGGAGGCGATATAGAGAGTCAATGTGGAGGCTATATACAGAGTCAATGTGGAGGCTATATACAGGGTATTATGGTACAGAGTCAATGTGGAGGCTATATACAGAGTCAATGTGGAGGCTATATACAGGATATTACGGCACAGAGTCAATGTGGAGGCTATATACAGAGTCAATGTGGAGGCTATAGAAAATCAAATCAAATCAAATCCAATTTTATTTGTCACATACACATTGTTAGCAGATGTTAATGCAAGTGTAGCGAAATGCTTGTGCTTCTAGTTCCGACAATGCAGTAATAACCAACAAGTAATCTAACTAACAATTCCCAATCTACTTTCTATACACAGTGTAAGGGGATAAAGAATATGTACATAAGGATATATGAATGAGTGATGGTACAGAGCAGCATAGGCAAGATACAGTAGATGGTATGAGTACAGTATATACATGTGAGATGAGTATGTAAACAAAGTGGCATAGTTAAAGTGGCTAGTGATACATGTATTACATAAGGATGCAGTCGATGATATAGAGTACAGTATATACGTATGCATATGAGATGAATAATGTAGGGTAAGTAACATTATATAAGGTAGCATTGTTTAAAGTGGCTAGTGATATATTTACATCATTTCCCATCAATTCCCATTATTAAAGTGGCTGGAGTTGAGTCAGTGTCAGTGTGTGTAGGCAGCAGCCATCAATGTTAGTGGTGGCTGTTTAACAGTCTGATGGCCTTGAGATAGAAGCTGTTTTTCAGTCTCTCGGTCCCAGCTTTGATGCACCTGTACTGACCTCGCCTTCTGGATGATAGGGGTGAACAGGCAGTGGCTCAGGTGGTAGATGTCCTTGATGATCTTTATGGCCTTCCTGTAACATCGGGTGGTGTAGGTGTCCTGGAGGGCAGGTAGTTTTCCCCCGATGATGCGTTGTGCAGACCTCACTACCCTCTGGAGAGCCTTACGGTTGAGGGCGGAGCAGTTGCCGCACCAGGCGTTGATACAGCTCCGCCAGGATGCTCTCGATTGTGCATCTGTAGAAGTTTGTGAGTGCTTTTGGTGACAAGCGAATTTCTTCAGCCTCCTGAGGTTGAAGAGGCGCTTGCTGCGCCTTCTTCACGATGCTGTCTGTGTGAGTGGACCAATTCAGTTTGTCTGTGATGTGTATGCCGAGGAACTTAAAACTTGCTACTCTCTCCACTACTGTTCCATCGATGTGGATAGGGGGGTGTTCCCTCTGCTGTTTCCTGAAGTCCACAATCATCCTTAGTTTTGTTGACGTTGAGTGTGAGGTTATTTTCTGACACCACACTCCGAGACCCCCTCACCTCCCTCCCTGTAGGCCGTCTCGTCGTTGTTGGTAATCAAGCCTACCACTGTTGTGTCGTCCCGCAAACTTGATGATTGAGTTGGAGCGTGCGTGGCCACGCAGTCGTGGGTGAACAGGGAGTACAGGAGAGGGCTCAGAACGCACTTTGTGGGGCCCCAGTGTTGAGGATCAGCGGGGGAGGAGATGTTGTTACCTACCCTCACCACCTGGGGGCGGCCCGTCAGGAAGTCCAGTACCCAGTTGCACAGGGCGGTCGAGACCCAGGGTCTCGAGCTTGATGACGAGCTTGGAGGGTACTATGGTGTTGAATGCGAGCTGTAGTCGATGAACAGCATTCTCACATAGGTATTCCTCTTGTCCAGATGGGTTAGGGCAGTGTGCAGTGTGGTTGAGATTGCATTGTCTGTGGACCTATTTGAGCGGTAAGCAAATTGGAGTGGGTCTAGGGTGTCAGGTAGGGGTGGAGGTGATATGGTCCTTGACTAGTCTCTCAAAGCACTTCATGATGACGGAAGTGAGTGCTACGGGGCGGTAGTCGTTTAGCTCAGTTACCTTAGCTTTCTTGGGAACAGGAACGATGGTGGCCCTCTTGAAGCATGTGGGAACAGCAGACTGGTATAGGGATTGATTGAATATGTCCGTAAACACACCAGGCAGCTGGTCTGCGCATGCTCTGAGGGCGCGGCTGGGGATGCCGTCTGGGCCTGCAGCCTTGCGAGGGTTAACACGTTTAAATGTTTTACTCACCTCGGCTGCAGTGAAGGAGAGACCGCATTTTTCCGTTGCAGGCAGTGTCAGTGGCACTGTATTGTCCTCAAAGCGGGCAAAAACGTTATTTAGTCTGCCTGGGGAGCAAGACATCCTGGTCCGTGACTGGGCTGGATTTCTTCCTGTAGTCCGTGATTGACTGTAGACCCTGCCACATGCCTCTTGTGTCTGAGCCATTGAATTGGGATTCTACTTTGTCTCTGTACTGACGCTTAGCTTGTTTGATACGGAGGGAATAGCTGCATTGTTTGTATTCAGTCATGTTACCAGACACCTTGCCCTGATTGAAAGCAGTGGTTCGCGCTTTCAGTTTCACATGAATGCTGCCATCAATCCAAGGTTTCTGGTTAGGGAATGTTTTAATCGTTGCTATGGGAACGACATCTTCAACGCACGTTCTAATGAACTCGCACACCGAATCAGCGTATTCGTCAATGTTGTTATTTGACGCAATAGGAAACATGTCCCAGTCCACGTGATGGAAGCAGTCTTGGAGTGTGGAGTCAGCTTGGTCGGACCAGCGTTGGACAGACCTCAGCGTGGGAGCTTCTTTTTTAGCTTTGTCTGTAGGCAGCTATCAGCAAAATGGAGTCGTGGTCAGCTTTTCCGAAAGGGGGCGGGGCAGGGCCTTATATGCTTCGCGGAAGTTAGAGTAACAGTGATCCAAGGTTTTTCCGCCCTGGTTGCGCAATCGATATGCTGATAAAATTTAGGGAGTCTTGTTTTCAGATTAGCCTTGTTAAAATCCCCAACAACGATGAATGCAGCCTCCGGATAAATGGTTTCCAGTTTGCAAAGAGTTAAATAAAGTTCGTTCAGAGCCATCGATGTGTCTGCTTGGGGGGGGATATATACGGCTGTGATTATAATCGAAGAGAATTCTCTTGGTAGGTAATGCGGTCTACATTTGATTGTGAGGAATTCTAAATCAGGTGAACAGAAGGATTTGAGTTCCTGTATGTTTCTTTCATCATATACAGGGTATTACGGTACAGAGTCAATGTGGAGGTGATATACAGAGTCAATGTGGAGGCTATATACAGGGTGATTACGGTACAGAGTCAATGTGGAGGCGATATACAGGGTATTCGGTACAGAGTCAATGTGGAGGCGATATACAGAGTCCATTTGGAGGCTATATACAGAGTCAATGTGGAGGCTATATACAGGGTATTACGGTACAGAGTCAATGTGGAGGCTATATACAGAGTCAATTTGGGAGGCTATATACAGGGGGTACCGGTACAGAGTCAATGTGGAGGCTATATACAGGGGGGTACTGGTACAGAGTCAATGTGGAGGCTATATACAGGGGTACTGGTACAGAGTCAATGTGGAGGCTTATATACAGGGGTACTGGTACAGAGTCAGTGTGGAGGCTATATACAGAGGGTACTGGTACAGAGTCAGTGTGGAGGCTATATACAGGGGGTGAGGTGGAAGAATCATAATTAGTTGGGTAACATAGATAATTCCTATCTGCATAATATGCTGATGTGAGATACTTATTAGAATGTGTCCCTTTGGACTCTGGTGTTGGCCGTTGCACTTCTTCCCTCAGCTGGGACTCAGTCACCTGGGGCCCAGAGAGGGAGAGGTCAGGCTTGTCTTTCACATGTTCCTGGTGCTATGCAGAATATCATTCTTAAAACCACGTGAAGGGAGGGTGTGATTAATGGGGAACCAATTACTGGATTCCACAATGTCTGTGCGCTCAGTCACTCCCTCCTTTGGCCTTGGGGGAGATAAGGTCTGAGACTAGATGTGTGGGGTAGTGTCTGGAGTTGACGTTTTTGTGCTATGAAGTACCAGGAACGAGATTAGAACCTCGCCTTAAGGGCCAAACTGAACGATAATTTATAGCGAATGCTATCTGGCTACGGGATACTCCTTTCTCGTTTAAAAAGTCTCCCCTTGTGACTCATTCTATGTATATGTTGTTCGTCAAGTAGGTTGAAAGGGGTGTATCCTGGCTCTCAAAGACCTTTGTACTTTTGTCTTGGGGCTTTTCAACGGATCGTCAGAAACGGCGATTCGTCAAAATGCCATCACTATTGCAAAGCTCTCATTATTATAGCTTTAGTTGAATTATAACTGACTTGTGTGATCAGTTTGTTTCTCCTCATTTAATAGTAAAGAAGTGAACTATCACAGGGGGCAAATAGTCTGAGTAGCCATTTTAAGAGGTGTTCAGGAGTCTTTTGGAGTCATTCTAGGGGGTATCAATCTGTCTCTGTAACTGATGTGAAACGGCTAGCTTAGTTAGCGGTGCGGGCTAAATAGCGGTTCAATCGGTGATGTCACTTGCTCTGAGACCTTGAAGTAGTAGTTCCCCTTGCTCTGCAAGGCCTGCGGCTTTGTGTGGAGCGATGGGTAACGATGCTTCGTGGGTGACTGTTGTTGATGTGTGCAGAGGGTCCCTAGTTCGCTCCCGGGTATGGGCGAGGGACGGGCTAAAGTTATTCTGTTACATCTACTCTTTCAATTCAGGATAAATTAGCAATAATTGCCATATGTAAGAGGGAACATAGTCATACTCTATTGTGTACAGACCTGGACAAAGACAAAACCAGAGTTGGAATGGATTTTCATGTATGATTTCATGGTCCAAGGCTCTCCTACAGCAGAATGCTTTTATCCAGAGGATAACAGCTCCACCTGCTGGCAGGTAGCAGTAACCTCTCCTACAGCAGAATGATTTTATCCAGAGGATAACAGCTCCACCTGCTGGCAGGTAGTAGTAACCTCTCCTACAGCAGAACATTTTTATCCAGAGGACAACAGCTCCACCTGCTGGCAGGTAGCAGTAACCTCTCCTACAGCAGAATGATTTTATCCAGAGGACAACAGCTCCACCTGCTGGCAGGTAGCAGTAACCTCTCCTACAGCAGAATGATTTTATCCAGAGGACAACAGCTCCACCTGCTGGCAGGTAGCAGTAACCTCTCCTACAGCAGAATGATTTTATCCAGAGGACAACAGCCCCACCTGCTGGCAGGTAGCAGTAACCTCTCCTACAGCAGAATGATTTTATCCAGAGGACAACAGCTCCACCTGCTGGCAGGTAGCAGTAACCTCTCCTACAGCAGAATGATTTTATCCAGAGGACAACAGCTCCACCTGCTGGCAGGTAGCAGTAACCTCCTACAGCAGAATGATTTTATCCAGAGGACAACAGCTCCACCTGCTGGCAGGTAGCAGTAACCTCTCCTACAGCAGAATGATTTTATCCAGAGG
>NW_027001652.1:0-33333 GCF_036934945.1 Oncorhynchus masou masou
GAGAACCCCTGCAGTACCTCCACAGACCCCGGATTGAGAACCCTGCAGTACCTCCACAGACCCCGGAGATTGAGAACCCTGCAGTACCTCCACAGACCCGGATTGAGAACCCTGCAGTACCTCCACAGACCCCGGTTGAGAACCCTGCAGTACCTCCACAGACCCCGATTGAGAACCACCTCCACAGACCCCAGATTGAGAACCCCTGCAGTACCTCCACAGACCCCGGATTGAGAACCCCTGCAGTACCTCCCCAGACCCCGGATTGAGAACCCCTACAGTACCTCCACAGACCCCGGATTGAGAACCCCTGCAGTACCTCCACAGACCCCAGATTGAGAACCCCTGATTTAGCAGATGCTCTTATCCAGAGTGATTTACAGTAAGTGCATTCATCTTAAGATATCAAGGTGAGACAACCACATATCACAGTCAGATATACAGGATACCAACATTCCATTCCTGATAAACGATGGATGTATAGTGTTTCATCTTAAGATAGCTATTATTTTTTATGAACTCGATAAATTCTTTATAAATGGTCATCTTACCTCTTTGCTTTGGTGTCATGTCCCCCAGAGAGATGCATTTTAGAGGCAGGGCCCCCTCCTCTCTCCCCCAGAGAGACTCATTTTAGAGGCAGCGCCCTCCTCCTCTCTCTCCCCAGAGAGACTCATTTTAGAGCACTGACCCCTAAACAGAGATTCAACATGTTGGTTGTGGTTAATATGGTGACAACTAATTACTGAATGTCAATTGTTCACATTTATCCATTATCTCGTTTGAGAAATAAAACATTTACTAACAGACATATAGAAACAATCAGGTGATTTAATGCAATCACATGAATATGTAGTTGTGGCATTTCATCTCCATGGCAACTGTCTGTAATAATAATAATAAGTCACTGTTTGTTAAGGTAGTTCTAGACAGTACAACAACAACAATAATAATAATAATAAGTCACTGTTTGTTAAGGTAGTTATAGACAGTACAGCAACAATAATAACAATAATAATAAGTCACTGTTTGTTAAGGTAGTTCTAGACAGTACAGCAACAATAATAACAATAATAATAAGTCACTGTTTGTTAAGGTAGTTATAGACAGTACAGCAACAATAATAACAATAATAATAAGTCACTAGTTTAGACAGTACAGCAACAATAATAACAATAATAATAAGTAAGTAGTTATAGACAGTACAGCAACAATAATAACAATAATAATAAGTCACTGTTTGTTAAGGTAGTTCTAGACAGTACAGCAACAATAATAATAATAAGTCACTGTTTGTTAAGGTAGTTCTAGACAGTACAGCAACAATAATAATAATAAGTCACTGTTTGTTAAGGTAGTTCTAGACAGTACAGCAACAACAATAATAATAATAATAATAAGTCACTGTTAAGGTAGTTATAGACAGTACAGCAACAATAATAATAATAATAAGCCACTGTTTGTTAAGGTAGTTCTAGACAGTACAGTAACACAATTATTTGTATTCACTAAAAGTATGATATTTATTGTCTTTCAATCTGTTCTTTTCTAAATGTTTCTGAGAATGTAGACAGAAGGGCTAAAACGGACATGATTGATCTGAGGGGGAAATCTTTGACCCATTCAAAAAAAGTGTTTTTGCATCAAGTAATTGATGTTATATTATGTAAAGTAGACTAGGTTATAATGTATAGTAGTGGGTTGTTAATGATATGTAGATGTTATATTATGTAAAGTAGACTAGGTTATAATGTATAGTAGAGGGTTGTTAGTGATATGTTATATTATGCAAAGTAGACTAGGTTATAATGTATAGTAGTGGGCTGTTAGTGATATGTTATATTATGTAAAGTAGACTAGGTTATAATGTATAGTAGTGGGGTGTTAGTGATATGTTATATTATGCAAAGTAGACTAGGTTATAATGTATAGTAGTGGGTTGTTAATGATATGTAGATGTTATATTATGTAAAGTAGACTAGGTTATAATGTATAGTAGAGGGTTGTTAGTGATATGTTATATTATGCAAAGTAGACTAGGTTATAATGTATAGTAGTGGGTTGTTAATGATATGTAGATGTTATATTATGTAAAGTTGTCAGGACCCGGTTTCGAACCTGGGTCTCCGGAGTGAGAAACAGTCACTTAACCAACTGAGCCACGAATAGACAGCAGAACCCAGAAGATGAGGCAGACACAGCAGTACTTAAGACGGTGTATTTAATAAAGAAAAAATCCTAAAATACAAAAAATGGCAAATCCAAAAGGTGGTAGGAAAAACACAAAAAGACCTCAAAAGAAACTCACCAAAAATAAACAAAAACAAAAAACAGAATACCACAAGAACTTCACCCGAATCGACAAGAGCACACAGAACACTAGGGCAGGGTGCTAACATACAAACACAGAGCACAGAACTGGGAAACAAAGGGTTTAAATACAATCAGGGGAAACGAGACACAGGTGCAAATAATAATGGGGATCAAGGGAAAAACATAGGGACAAAAAGCACAATGGGGACATCTACTGACCAAACCGGAACAACCCTGGCCAAATCCTGACAGAATCCCCCCTAGGAACGGCTCCTGACGTTCCTACCAGCTCTCTCAGGGTGGAGGACCCTGAACTGACGAATGAGGTCAGGGTCCAGGATGTCTTGGCAGGAACCCAGGAGCGCTCCTCAGGACCGTAGCCTTCCCAGTCCACCAGATACTGCCAGGACCGCTGCACCCGGCGGGGAACTGTGGACGGTATAAGCGGCTGGCCTCCAATGACACGAGGCGGAGGGGAGGTCTGTCTGCCGGGACAAGGGGAGAAAAACAACAGGTTTTAACAATGACACATGAAATGTGGGATTAATCTTAAAGGATCTGGGTAAGTGTAGGCGATAAGAAACTGGGTTAACTCTCCTGGCAACCTTGAAGGGACCGATGTATTTTGGGACAGCTTGCGAGACTCCACCCAGAGGTAAGTCTCTTGTGGAAAGCCAGACTCTCTGGCCGGGGCGCAGGGTAGGCCCGGGACGGCGACGTCTGTTGGCTTGTTGTTGATACCTCTGTGAGGAACGCATCAGATTAAGACGGGTCTTCCTCCACATAAGCCGACAGCGTCTGACGAACCTCAAGGCTGAAGGCACTCTGACTTCTGCCTCCTGGTCCGGGAACAATGGAGGAGCATAGCCAAACTGACACTCGTGCGGGGACATACCAGTGGAGGAGGAGCGCAAGGTGTTGTGCGCGTATTCGGCCCAAACAATAAAGGATGACCATGTGGACGGGTTGTCACGAGTCATACATCGGAGGGTGGTTTCCAGCTCTTGATTCATCCTCTCTGTTTGGCCGTTGGACTCGGATGGTACCCTGAAGATAGACTGGCAGAAGCCCCATGAGTTGGCAGAAGGCCTTCCAAAACCTTGAGGCGAACTGGGGACCTCTGTCAGAAACCACATCTTGAGGAATGCCGAAGACTCGGAACACATGATTAATTACCAACTCAGCCGTTTCCTTGGCAGAAGGTAACTTAGTCAGAGGGACGAACCTGGCCGCCTTTGAAAACCTGTCGATTATGACTAGGATAGTAGTATTGCCATGGGATGGAGGAAGTCCAGTAATAAAGTCCAATGAGATATGGGACCAGGGTCTGTGGGGAACAGGTAAAGGGTGAAGGAGTCCTTGAGGGCGGAGGTGAGAAGATTTGCCCTGGCAGCACACGGGGCAGGCATTGACGAAAGTGGCAACGTCTTCTCTTATGGTAGGCCACCAGAACTTACGCTGGATGAACTCCAAGGTGCGACCTACGCCCGGATGACAGGTGAGGCGAGAGGAGTGCCCCCACAGAAGGACCTGAGTCCTCACTGCCTTGGGGACAAACAACCGATTGGCAGGGCCTCCTTTAGGGTCCGGTTCGCTAGCTTGAGCACGTCTCACGGTATCCTCAACTTGCCACGAGATCGGAGCCACAATCTTAGCAGCAGGAAGGACAGGCATGTCCGTGTCATCTCGAATGGCAGGAACGTAGACTCGGGACAGGGCATCCGGTTTGAGATTCTTCGACCCGGGCCGATAGGTGAGGATAAACTGGAATCGATTGAAGAAAAGAGACCATCTAGCTTGTCTAGAGTTCAATCGCTTCGCCTGCTGGATATACTCCAGATTTTTGTGGTCCGTAAGCACTTGAAACGGGTGAGAAGCCCTCGAGCCAGTGTCTCCATTCCTTCAATGCCATCTTAACCGCTAGGAGTTCACGATCCCCACATCGTAGTTCCTCTCAGTCGGGGTAAGCCGGTGTGAGAAGAAAGCGCACGGATGAAGCTTCTTGTCTTCACCCCTCTGAGACAGGACAGCTCCAACACCAACCTCTGATGCGTCTACCTCCACCACAAATGGTTCATCCGTAGTCGGTAGTATCAGGATGGGAGCAGAGAGGACGCGCTGCTTGAGTCCTTGGAAGGCCGTCTCAGCTTCTCTTCCCCACACAAACCTTGCATTGCCACCTTTGGTTAAAGCTGAGAGAGGAGCTGCCACCAAACTGAAGTTCTTGATGAACTTGCGGTAAAAGTTTGTGAAGCCCAGGAAACGCTGAACATCCTTAACGGATTTGGGGTGGGCCAATCCGCTACCGCCCCTACCTTCCTAGGGTCCATTTGGACTCGACCGGGTTCCACTACAAATCCCAGGAATTGTACTCGGGATGAATGGAATTCACATTTTTCCGGCTTAACGTACAGATGGCTGTCCAGGAGGCGTTTGAGTACTTGTCTGACATGCTTAGTGTGTTCTTGAAGGGAGCTCGAAAAGATGAGGATGTCATCCAAGTAAACGAACACAAATATGTTAAGCATATCCCTAAGCACATCGTTTATGAGCGCTTGGAACACCGCTGGGGCGTTGGTCAGTCCGAAGGGCATCACCAAGTATTCATAGTGACCAGTAGGCGTGTTGAAAGCGGTCTTCCACTCTCACCAGGTCTGATCCGCACAAGATGGTATGCATTCCGCAGGTCAAGCTTAGTGAAAACAACTGCTTCCTGGAGCAGCTCAAGGCTGTGGCCATAAGGGGTAGCGGGTAACGGTTACGGACGGTTATGTCATTGAGTCCCCGGTAGTCGATGCAAGGACGTAATCCACCATCTTTCTTGGCCACAAAGAAAAACCCTGCTCCCGCCGGGAGGTTGATGGACGCATGAGGCCTGCTTCCAGAGAGTCCTTGATGTAGGTATCCATAGCAGCTCGTTCGGGTGGAGATAGGGAAAAGATCCGACCCCTGGGGGCAAGTGCCGGAAACAGGTCGATGGGGCAATCGTAAGATCTATGGGGTGGTAGCATGGTGGCCCTCTGTTTGCTAAACACCAGTTTGAGGTCATGGTAACACTCGGGAACTCGGGTCAGGTCGATGGATTCTAAAGACTCGGGAGTAGAACTCGGGGAATTCTGGAAAATACAAGTAGCTTGGCACGTAGGACCCCACTGCTTGATAGTGCCCACAGACCAGTCGATGTGAGGGTTATGGCTGTGAAGCCAGGGGTATCCAAGGACGAGAGGGAACTCGGAACAGGAGATCAAATGAAAGTTCATCAATTCCTGGTGTTGTGAAACTGAAAGTCTCAAGGAGGTAGTGACATGAGTGACAAGTCCAGATCCCAAAGGGCTTCCATCCAATGTAGTAACCCTCATGGGGTCACTTAGAGGTTCAGAGGGAACGCCATTCTCCTTCGCCCAGACACCATCCATGAAGTTACCTGCGGCTCCAGAGTCTACCAAGGCTTGAAGGTGAAGCTTGTGGTTGTCCCAGGAGAGGGTGACTGGAATGAGCAGACGGGAGTTGGACGGATGGGAGGAGGTTGTTTCCCGTTACAGTTCCCCCGGTCTGTACGGGACAGAGCGTTTCCCTGGAGCCCGGGACACGTGGAACGGAAATGGCCCGGTTTGCCGCAATATAGACAGCGTCGCTCCCTCATCCGGCGGTCTCTCTCAGCCTGGGAGATGCGTCCAATCTGCATGGGTTCCGGTGGAGCCAGCGATGATAAAGGTGGGGACTCGGAGCTGGGACTGATAGGGGCTAGAGGTCTACGGTTGAGTTCTCTCTCTCTCAGACGCTGGTCAATGCGTGAGGCCAACTTGATCAGGGACTCGAGATTGTCCGGTGGTTCCCGAGTGGCCAGTTCATCTTGGATAGTGTCGGAAAGGCCTTTCAGAAAGCACACCGTGAGCGCCTCGTTGTTCCAGCCACTCGCTGCTGCCACCGTGCGGAACTGGATGGCATAGTCCGTCACGCTGCGCCAACCTTGATGGAGAGTCAGGAGCTGTTTGGCTGAGTCAGAACCACTCCTTGGACCTTGAAACACTCGTTTGAATTCCTCAGCAAAGGCAGAGTAGCTGGCACAGCAGGAACTATGGGCATCCCACACAGCAGTAGCCCAGGCCAGGGCTTTTTCCGACAGCAGGGTAATGATATATGCGATCTTAGACCGGTCGGTGGGAAACGACGAGGGTTGCAGCTCAAAGGAGAGAGAACATTGAGTGAGAAAGCCTTTACAAGCACTTGGATCACCTGAGAACCGTTGGGGAGGTGGAAGACGAGGTTCAGCCAGGGGGTTAACTGCCATGGGTACGTGAACCTGAGGTACTGGGACGGAAACTGTTGCCGGGGTAAGTCGATCAGATATTTGCTTAATGGAAGTCAGCATCTCCGACAGAAGATGAGAATGTCTAGCCATTTTGGCCTCTTGCTGAACCAGGGCGGCTTCGTGGCGTTGGACAGTCTCCTGGTGGTGGGACAGCGTGGCAAAAAGGTCCTGGGAACTGGCTGCCTCTGGGTTCATTTTTGGCTCTGTATTTCTGTCAGGACCCGGTTTCGAACCTGGGTCTCCGGAGTGAGAAACAGTCACTTAACCAACTGAGCCACGAATAGACAGCAGAACCCAGAAGATGAGGCAGACACAGCAGTACTTAAGACGGTGTATTTAATAAAGAAAAAATCCTAAAATACAAAAAAATGGCAAATCCAAAAGGTGGTAGGAAAAACACAAAAAGACCTCAAAAGAAACTCACCAAAAATAAACAAAAAACAGAATACCACAAGAACTTCACCCGGAAAGCGACAAGAGCACACAGAACACTAGGGCAGGGTGCTAACATACAAACACAGAGCACAGAACTGAGGGAAACAAAGGGTTTAAATACAATCAGGGGAAACGAGACACAGGTGCAAATAATAATGGGGATCAAGGGAAAAACATAGGGACAAAAAGCACAATGGGGACATCTACTGACCAAAACCGGAACAACCCTGGCCAAATCCTGACAAAAGTAGACTAGGTTATAATGTATAGTAGTGGGTTGTTAGTGATATGTAGATGTTATATTATGTAAAGTAGACTAGGTTATAATGTATAGTAGTGGGTTGTTAGTGATATGTTATATTATGTAAAGTAGGCTAGGTTATAATGTATAGTAGTGGGTTGTTAGTGATATGTTATATTATGTAAAGTAGACTAGGTTATCATGTATAGTAGTGGGTTGTTAGTGATATCTTATATTATGTAAAGTAGACTAGGTTATAATGTATAGTAGTGGGTTGTTAGTGATATGTTATATTATGTAAAGTAGACTAGGTTATCATGTATAGTAGTGGGTTGTTAGTGATATGTAGATGTTATATTATGTAAAGTAGACTAGGTTATCATGTATAGTAGTGGGTTGTTAGTGATATGTGGATCTTATATTATGTAAAGTAGACTAGGTTATAATGTATAGTAGTGGGTTGTTAGTGATATGTAGATGTTATATTATGTAAAGTAGGCTAGGTTATAATGTATAGTAGTGGGTTGTTAGTGATGTGTAGATGTTATATTATGTAAAGTAGACTAGGTTATAATGTATAGTAGTGGGCTGTTAGTGATATGTTATATTATGTAAAGTAGACTAGGTTATCATGTATAGTAGTGGGTTGTTAGTGATATCTTATATTATGTAAAGTAGGCTAGGTTATAATGTATAGTAGTGGGTTGTTAGTGATATGCAGATCAAGGTCTATACCTCGGCTATAGCCTACATATCATAGATGACCAGCCTAAACCTGTTCAGATCAGTTCACATAATGTTATAGTCCTACCAGTAGCAGGACAGAGAATGTACTGTATATAACCTACATATCATAGATGACCAGCCTAAACCTGTTCAGATCAGTTCACATAATGTTATAGTCCTACCAGTAACAGGACAGAGCATCTACACTATATAGTCAAAAGTATGTGGACAACCCTTCAAATTAGTGGATTTGGCTATTTCAGCCACACCCGTTGCTGACAGGTGTATAAAATCAAGCACACTGCCATGCAATCTCCATAGACAAACAATGGTGGCAACAGTTTGGGGAATGGCATTTTCTGTTTCAGCTTGACAACGTCCCCGTGCACAAAGTGAGGTCAATACAGAAATGGCTTCTCGAGATCGGTGTGGAAGAACTTGACTGGCCTGCACAGTGCCCTGACCTCAACCCCATCAAACACCTTTGGGATGAATTGGAACGCCGACTGCGAGCCAGGCCTAATCACCCAACATCAGTGCCCGACCTCGCTAATGCTCTTGTGGCTGAATGGAAGCAAGTCCCGCAGCAATGTTCCAACAACTAGTGTAAAGTCTTCCCAGAAGAGTGGAGGCTGTTCTTGCAGCAGAGGGGGACCATATTAATGCCTATGATTTTAGAATGAGTCGTTCGACCAGCAGGTGTCTACATACTTTTGGTCATGTTGTATATATAGCCTAATCTAAATCGAGTCAAATGTTATTGGTCACAATAATATTAATAATAACTATATATACAGAAGTATGTGGACACCCCTTCAAATTAGTAGATTCTATTTCAGCCACACCTGTTGCTGACAGGTGTATAAAGTCGGACAGACAGCCATGCAATCTCCATAGACAAACATTGGCAGTAGAATGGCCTTACTGAAGAGCTCAGCGACTTTCAACGTGGCACCGTCATCGGACTTTTCCAACAAAGTCAGTTCTTCAAATTCCTGGTGGAGGAGGAATGATGGTCTGGGGCTGTTGTCCACATACTTTTGGTCATGTAGTGTATATCGCCTAATCTAAATCAAATCAAATAATATAGTGTAATCTAAATCAAGTCAAATGTTATTGGTCACAATGTCAGAGCGGCATAGACTAAGATACAGTAGAATAGTATAGAATACAGTATATACATATGAGATGAGTAATGCATAGACTGAGATACAGTAGAATAGTATAGAATACAGTATATACATATGAGATGAGTAATGCATAGACTAAGATACAGTAGAATAGTATAGAATACAGTATATACATATGAGATGAGTAATGCATAGACTGAGATACAGTAGAATAGTATAGAATACAGTATATACATATGAGATGAGTAATACATAGACTAAGATACAGTAGAATAGTATAGAATACAGTATATACATATGAGATGAGTAATGCATAGACTAAGATACAGTAGAATAGTATAGAATACAGTATATACATATGAGATGAGTAATGCATAGACTAAGATACAGTAGAATAGTATAGAATACAGTATATACATATGAGATGAGTAATGCCAGATATTTGTAGCCGAGGCCAGATTCTTTTCACAACATTTCCAACAGAGACCATCAGGTTGGTCGGCATGATTAGTGATCAGACTGGAGCTCAAACCTACTGTGACTGTTGAATGTCTGACGACGACCTAACTTTATAATAGTTCGTAGCCGACCTTTCAAATCTTTCCTTCAAATCAACACATGTATCTGTCTTCTCATGCAGTGGTGTAAAATACTTTAAAGTACTACTTCAGTTGTTTTGGGGGGGAATCTGTCCTTCACTTTAATATTTATATTTTTAACAACTGTTACTTTTACTTCACTACAATCATAAAGAAAATTATGTATTTTTTACTCCGTACATTTTCCCTGACACCCAAAACTCCTCCTTACATTTTGAATGCTTAGCAGGACAGAAAAATTCACTCACTTATCAAGAGAACAACCCTGGTCATCCCTACTGCCTCTGATCTGGAGGACTCACTAAACAGAGAACAACACTGGTCATCCCTGCTGCCTCTGATCTGGTGGACTCACTAAACAGAGAACATCCATGGTCATCCCTACTGCCTCTGATCTGGAGGACTCACTAAACAGAGAACAACCCTGGTCATCCCTTCTGCCTCTGATCTGGAGGACACACTAAACAGAGAACATCCCTGGTCATCCCTACCGCCTCTGATCTGGAGGACTCACTAAACAGAGAACATCCCTGGTCATCCCTACTGCCTCTGATCTGGAGGACTCACTAAACAGAGAACATCCCTGGTCATCCCAACTGCCTCTGATCTGGAGGACTCACTAAACAGAGAACATCCCTAGTCATCCCTACTGCCTCTGATCTGGAGGACTCACTAAACAGAGAACATCCCTGGTCATCCCTACTGCCTCTGATCTGGAGGACTCACTAAACAGAGAACATCCCTGGTCATCCCTACTGCCTCTGATCTGGAGGACTCACTAAACATAATTGCCTTGTTTTTAAATGGTGTCTGCGTGTTGGAGTGTGACCCTGGCTATTTGTAAATTAAAATATCAAAAACATTGTGCTGTCTGGTTTGCTTAATATAAGGAATTTAAAATGATTAAATACTTTACTTTTGATACTTAATTATATTTCAAAACAAATACTTTGACTTTTACTGAAGCAGTATTTTACTGTGTGACTTTCACCTTTACTGGAGTCATTTTCTATGAAGGAATCTTTACTTTTACTCCAGTTTGAGAATTCAGTACTTTTTCCACCACTGTTCTAACATTCTCAAGACATGTGCTCCACAGTTTCAACAGACATTTTGTAACTGTTTAGGCTGCAAAGTTACTTTCACTTTCAATTTCATATCAGGAAATAAAGTAAGTTATGAAGGTCACTGGGTGAATTAGTTCTGCATTGCCCGGCTCCCCGGGGAGCAGAGTTTAAGCATTTAGACCATTCCATTGGTCCTTAAAATAAATGTCCACTCACCTGTAGCACCGGGCCATGCAAAACAAACCTCCCACTGTCGCAGAGACACAGAGTTCTTATCCCAGACGAGTTTCTTCAAGACATCTCTCTTACATTATTTTTGATAAACATATAATTTACTTGAAACCAAGTTTAGCTGTGTTGTTTTCCTCCAAAATGTTACTGTAGGACTTTAATAATTGTAAGCAGTCCTGCAAACCAAAAAGGTTTTAATTTGAGAATGTTCAAATATTAAACTGTCTTAAAATATTTGATGATTCGTTGAATCAGGTGTGTAAGTGATGGTAAGTACAAAAGGATGGAGAAACCCTGAGATAAACATAAAACCATATAATTGAAAAGCTCCTCCACCATCTTTACCAGATAACATGTCGGCCTACTGATTAGTTTACACTTTGAAAACAGCTGTCTGTCAGCAACTCAGCTCAAGTAGCAGTTCTACTAACTAGTAATATATCATTATAGGTATTAATTATCTTATTCTGTCCATTAGAATATATTATTGTTCAGATATACTTACTTTATTTTTCAATAATCTCCATATAGTGTTTTCTGCTCTGTCGTCTCAAAATGGATCCTGAACAAAAGAACAACTTTACTTTCTGTTTCAGCTCAGCCGCCTCCCCACCCTGATATTAAAGTGGTATATTGGTATCTTCCACTAGATGGCAGTAAACACCTGCTGTAACGAGACTTCACAACTTTGTGTTCTGTTTCAGCTCAGCTGCCTCCCCACCCTGATAATAAAGTGTTATATTGGTATCTTCCACTAGATGGCAGTAAACACATGCTGTAACGAGACTTCACAACGATGTGTTCTGTTTCATACAGGCAGTGTCCCAGAGGAGGAGCGTTGCTCTTGGATCAGCTCCCCCTCTCCATCTAATCTGATTCATTATGATCTAGGATCAGCTCCACCTCTCCATCTAATCTGATTCATTATGATCTAGGATCAGCTCCACCTCACCATCTAATCTGATTCATTGTGATCTAGGATCAGCTCCACCTCACCATCTAATCTGATTCATTATGATCTAGGATCAGGTCCCTTCTCTCCATGTAATCTGATTCATTATGATTGTTTTGTCTCATGTCTCTTTATATTCATGTAGCCTGGGGGCCATGTAATCTGATTCATTATGATTGTTTTGTCTCATGTCTCTTTATATTCATGTAGCCTGGGGCTATGTAATCTGATTCATTATGATTGTTTTGTCTCATGTCTCTTTATATTCATGTAGCCTGGGGCCATGTAATCTGATTCATTATGATTGTTTTGTCTCATGTCTCTTTATATTAATGTAGCCTGGGGGGCCATGTCATCTGATTCATTATGATTGTTTTGTCTCATGTCTCTTTATATTCATGTAGCCTGGTGGCCATGTAATCTGATTCATTATGATTGTTTTGTCTCATGTCTCTTTATATTCATGTAGCCTGGGGCCATGTCATCTGATTCATTATGATTGTTTTGTCTCATGTTTCTTTATATTCATGTAGCCTGGGGAAATGTAGCTGTATTGAAATCACCTTGTTTTATAACCTCTTTGTTTCCCAGTGGTACTTCAGTTGTCCTGACAATGCCCACTTCTTTCACATAGTAATGCTCCAGCATCCACTCAGAGATGATGCATCTAATGCATTTCTCAAATACTGCAGAGTTGTTATGCAAGTCCCTGAGATCGTCCTGTTCAACCACATCTATTAGTTTATTTGTCAGATGAAACCTGATGGGACTGTAGTGTGTCATAATGCATCAACATGGTTCTGAGGTCCTCAACAATGCTATTCTGTACCGTAGCTGGGATGCAGTGTTCTTTCCTGGTTTACTAAATAACAAGACAGATATTGTTTTGGAGACGTTCAATTAGCTGCTCAGTGTTGATCTCTGTGTCTTGAACATATTCAGCCTCTGGCAGACTCTCTACGTCGCTCATGTCATCTTCAATGGGATCAGTCCCAGTCTCATGTCATCTTCAATGGGATCAGTCCCAGTCTCATGTCATCTTCAATGGGATCAGTCCCAGTCTCATGTCATCTTCAATGGGATCAGTCCCTGTCTCATGTCATCTTCAATGGGATCAGTCCCTGTTTCTGGAGCGCTATCCTCCGGTAGGGTTTCTCTCCAACCCTGTTTCTGGAGCGCTACCCTCCGGTAGGGTTTCACTCCAACCCTGTTTCTGGAGCGCCACCCTCCGGTAGGGTTTCACTCCAACCCTGTTTCTGGAGCGCTACCCTCCGGTAGGGTTTCTCTCCAACCCTGTTTCTGGAGCGCCACCCTCCGGTAGGTTTCACTCCAACCCTGTTTCTGGAGCGCCACCCTCCGGTAGGGTTTCTCTCCAACCCTGTTTCTGGAGCGCCACCTCCGGTAGGGTTTCACTCCAACCCTGTTTCTGGAGCCACCCTCCGGTAGGGTTTCACTCCAACCCTGTTTCTGGAGCGCCACCCTCCGGTAGGGTTTCACTCCAACCCTGTTTCTGAGCGCCACCCTCCGGTAGGGTTTCACTCAACCCTGTTTCTGGAGCGCCACCCTCCGGTAGGGTTTCACTCCAACCCCAGTTGTAAATAGCATGATTTTATCTTATAAATCAACTTATGGATAGCGCTCCAGAAACAGGGTTGGAGTGAACCCTCACCGGAGGGTAGCGCTCAGAAACAGGGTTGGAGTGAAACCCTACCGGAGGGTAGCGCTCAGAAAGAGGGTTGGAGAGACCTGTAATGAAAGACTATTCAATAGAATACATATGTCGATACAAACGTTGATGTAATAAATTATGACGTCATTTACATAGTTTGCTGCGCTCCTCACCGAAAAAAATACATCACTGCTTATCATGCCGACCGACCTGATGGCCTCCGTTGAAAATGTTGAAAAAATATCAGGCCGAGGCTACATTCTCTGTCCTGCTACTGGTATCTTATAAATCAACTCATTATTTTAATCAGGTGATTAGTTTTGAATAATAATGAAAACCTACAGGATGGTATCTCTCTTTTAGAAGATGGATAAAATCCATCCTCCATTTTTTTTTTTTACTATTCATCTTCAGCTAACCGTCCTAAAATCTTATTAGAAATGAATATTTTTTGTAACAATAACGTTACCATTTACCAGGTCATTAAATATAATTTATTTAGAATTGATCAGAATATTTTCTTCGTGTGTTCTCAAAGTGAAAGTGCTCCCTCGCGCTCCCCAGCACTACACACATGATGATCAGTGATCATAGATCAAACCTAATCTTAACTATTAAATGTCTGATGACGACCTAACTTTATAATAGTTTGTATGTTGCCTCTAGACTTACCAGAATCTGCTCCTCTTTCCTTCAAATCAATACTTTTACCAGACTTCTAATGTTGCCGAGAAATGTGCGCCACAGTTTCAACATCCATTTTGTAAGTGTATTCGCCTGCAAACTTACTTTCAACTTCATGAGGAAATTACATAACCAGAATTCCTAAACCCAGACGCAACATCCCGAGTCGACCGGGACCACTGGGAAGAAGACTGTAGGAAGTCAACCGATGCCGTGATTTGGGGTTTGAGAAGTCAGAAATGAAAAATGGTTCCTTAGTCGTAGATTTTCTCGAAATCTAAAGCCAAAACCTAGATTGGAGCCAATGTATTAGGTATTTGAACATGTTATTACTCCAACTTTGTGAAAGTGACAAACTGACACGTTCTTATTTGAGTCTAAAATACTTGATATCGAAGGAGTGGCTTTAACGGACTGCACATGCGCAGCTCGGCGTGAGACGACCGTTATACGGATGGTGTGTTTCTGCGAACGAGTTTATTACACTATATTACACTTTTGGGACGGCAGATAATCTAGTGGTTTTAGCGTTGGGTCAGTAACAGGAGCTGACAAGGTAAACATCTGTTGTTCTGCCCTGAACAAGGCAGTTAACCCACTGTTCCCCTGAACAAGGCAGTTAACCCACTGTTCCCCTGAACAAGGCAGTTAACCCACTGTTCCCCTGAACAAGGCAGTTAACCCACTGTTCCCCTGAACAAGGCAGTTAATCCACTGTTCCCCTGAACAAGGCAGTTCACCCACTGTTCCCTGAACAAGGCAGTTAACCCACTGTTCCCCTGAACAAGGCAGTTAACCACTGTTCCCCGGTAGGCCATCATTGTAATAAATATTTTTCTTAATTAACTGTCTTGCTTAGTTAAATAAAGGTTACTTACAATTTTATATATATATATATATATATATATATATATATATATATATATATATATATATATATATGCAAAAAAGTATGTGGACACCCCTTCAAATATGTAGATTCGGCTATTTCAGCCACACCTGTTGCTTACAGGTGTATAAAATCGAGCACACAGCCATGCAATCTCCATAGACAAACATTAACAGTAGAATGGCCTTAATGAAAATCTCAGTGACTTTCAACGTGGCCCAGTCATAGGATGCCACCTTTCCACAAAGTCAGTTCATCACATTTCTGCCCTGCTAGAGATTCCCAGTCAACTGTAAATGCTGTTATTGTGAAGTCGAAACATCTAGGAGAAACAACGGCTCAGGCGCAAAGTGGTAGGCCACACAAGCTCACAGAACGGGGCTGCTGAGGGCTGAAGCGCGTCTGTCCTCGGTTGTAACACTCACTATTGAGTTCCAAACTCGGTAGTGAGCCTCAGACCAGGCACATCAAGCTGAAGGACGAGCACAGTCAGAATCTATTTCAAATTACTCCTCTTGAGCATCTGTAAATACTAAATAAATACCTATTCTGCATTTGAAATAATACCACTTCCGATCGAGAAATCAAACGTGTCCGTGGCAAAATATCATGTGTTCTGGAATTAAAAAATCTAATCAAATTGTATTTGTCACATGCGCCAAATACAACAGGTGTAAACCTTACAGGGAAAGCCTTACTTATAAGCCCTTAACCAACAGGTGTAAACCTTACAGGGAAAGCCTTACTTACAAGCCCTTAACCAACAGGTGTAGACCTTACAGGGAAAGCCTTACTTACAAGCCCTTAACCAACAGGTGTAGACCTTACAGGGAAAACCTTACTTACAAGCCCTTAACCAACAGGTGTAGACCTTACAGGGAAAGCCTTACTTACAAGCCCTTAACCAACAGGTGTAGACCTTACAGGGAAAGCCTGACTTACAAGCCCTTAACCAACAGGTGTAGACCTTACAGGGAAAGCCTTACTTACAGGCCCTTAACCAACAGGTGTAGACCTTACAGGGAAAGCCTTACTTACAAGCCCTTAACCAACAGGTGTAGACCTTACAGGGAAAGCCTTACTTACAAGCCCTTAACCAACAGGTGTAGACCTTACAGGGAAAACCTTACTTACAAGCCCTTAACCAACAGGTGTAGACCTTACAGGGAAAGCCTGACTTACAAGCCCTTAACCAACAGGTGTAGACCTTACAGGGAAAGCCTTACTTACAGGCCCTTAACCAACAGGTGTAGACCTTACAGGGAAAGCCTTACTTACAAGCCCTTAACCAACAGGTGTAGACCTTACAGGGAAAACCTTACTTACAAGCCCTTAACCAACAGGTGTAGACCTTACAGGGAAAGCCTTACTTACAAGCCCTTAACCAACAGGTGTAAAGCTTACAGGGAAAGCCTTACTTACAGGCCCTTAACCAACAGGTGTAGACCTTACAGGGAAAGCCTTACTTACAAGCCCTGAACCAACAGGTGTAGACCTTACAGGGAAAGCCTTACTTACAAGCCCTTAACCAACAGGTGTAGACCTTACAGGGAAAGCCTTACTTACAGGCCCTTAACCAACAGGTGTAGACCTTACAGGGAAAGCCTTACTTACAAGCCCTTAACCAACAGGTGTAGACCTTACAGGGAAAACCTTACTTACAAGCCCTTAACCAACAGGTGTAGACCTTACAGGGAAAGCCTTACTTACAAGCCCTTAACCAACAGGTGTAAAGCTTACAGGGAAAGCCTTACTTACAGGCCCTTAACCAACAGGTGTAGACCTTACAGGGAAAGCCTTACTTACAAGCCCTGAACCAACAGGTGTAGACCTTACAGGGAAAGCCTTACTTACTAAATTGCATCCTTTGAAGTAGTCATAGTCTTGGAACTTTTTTTTGGGGGGGGGGGGGGGTGTTAGAAACAAGGTCCCTTGGCATTGTGTCCATTTCAAGCTTTAAACAACAATTAAACAGCCATCTAAATAATGTTTCTCAGCCTAGTTTCCTATTTAGTTCTCTTTATATGTACAGGCACAGAGCTTCCAGATGGCTCCAGCCTAAGAATTTGCAGGGCCTGCACACCTGGGGAGATTAGAACCCCAAAGAAAAGATCCTAAAGGTAATTTCAGATTCAGGTTCATCATGACAGCCACTTTATGAAAGGCCTTTACTTATGGCTAAACAGTTTTCTACACATCTTATTAATTAATGCTGTGGGATGAAATGAGGTGTTTCTAGGAGGGCTTAAACAAATCTACAGTGAAACAAACATGTACACTTTACACACATATTTATTGACTTTTAAAAAGACCACGGTGACAGGACAGAATTTGTGCAAATGCAACAAAATCTGCTAGGGGATATTAAATGTACAACAGTAGTGTTCGGTAACAAGCAATACGTGTTAAACATGAGGCACAGGCAATCATGACAGCCTCTTTATGAAAGGCCTTTAACTATGGCTAAACAGTTTTCTACACATCTTATTAATTAATGATGTGGGCATACCCAGGATTTATAGGCAGGACGTTTGATCTACACAGGGAGGGAAAACTTACGGAGTTTTGATGGATCGGGCAAGCGTCTTTGCGTTGGTGAATTGGAAACGGATAATGGTCAGGGCTAACCGGACCCTTTATCTGTAAGAAATAGTAAACATTTTGGAAGTATGTGTTAAAATGTAGGTACTAAATATTTTGAATTAAATCACAGGTTTTAAAAATGTATCTCACGCTTTAATGATAGGGGAAGAGGGGGTTTAGTGGGGTTATTAACTTTATGGAAAACAAGATTCACACTATGTGGATTATAAACATGTACATACATAGAGAGCCAACACATCAAGATCTAACAGGGATGAGGGGGGATTCATAGTACAACAGGAGGCTTCTGTAACCTGCAATACGTGTTAAATATGTTTTACATACATCCACAACTGAATGGTTTCACAAACTACCTTTAAAGGTTTTGTAATAAAGTTGCAACAGGCCTCATTCAACAGCCTAGAGACACCAAAAACATCACGGTTTAGAGCAGCTTGGAGATTATTACCCATGTAAGTGGGGAGCAAAAGAGCGGATTTAACCAACTCTGTACAAACCCCGACACGGGGTATGATAACTCTGACGCGTACGTCTAATGATTATTGTAGATGTTTACAACTGAGGGAGTTGACAGTAGGTCAATGCGATGTATAAAGGCAAATTGACATAACGGACCTCAAAGACCAACAGCCTACTTTATAATATAGAATGCAGGGGTGTGTACTGAACATGTAACCGTTATAAAACAAAAAAAGTCTCGAAACACCTCCTAGTTAGGGACAGAACGTGGAGCATAAACTTTAACACTTTAACGACATCACCCCGGTCTGTCACGAAGAAAAAAGACACGGAAAATCAGGGTGCGTGCGTGAGTGTGCGTGCGTGTGACGGAGCAGCAGGAGTGTGTGTCTGTGTGCGTTTCAAAAACAAAGGGTGTGTGTGTGCCGACCACCCGGGGTTGAACATTGATATCTCTAAGCAGAGCCCGGTGCCCCCAACCCCGGTTGTAGACAGAATGTCTCCACATCCCCTCCTGTTGTTTGAATTCACCGCCTTTGTTGTCTAAAACAAATATACAGGGTGTTGCATACAGGATATCTCCCGAAAAAATCCCACCACGGCCCTGCAAACACATTCCGTACTTTCACGAGTTAGGGGCAGAACATAGAGCATATACTTTAACATCATGTTACCACAGCTTTAGCGCAAACCCACAGCCCCGAATATTTAGCTGCCAGGACAGATTAAAATAGAGATGTGAATAAGTGAATCCCTCCTAATAGATATTTCTGAAGGCTACTGGACATAGGTGATTGGGAAGCGACTGTTAGACGTAGATTCTCAGAAGCAATTTATAGTCTTTCCTGCAATGGTATGTTATAAAGTTTGTAATAATGTACAACTGTAGGCCTCCAATGTTTTTACATAAAACACTAATGATGCATGTTTAAATAGTAGTACAATTTGGTCATTAATTCTAACACGTCTTTAAAACGTCCTTTCCCGACATCACCCCGGTCTGTCACGAAGAAAAAGACACGGAAAATCGGGGTGCGTGCATGAGTGTGCGACGGAGCAGCAGGAGTGTGTGACGGAGCAGCAGGAGTGTGAGTGTGACAGGGCAGCAGGAGTGTGAGTGTGACAGGGCAGCAGGAGTGTGTGTGTGACAAGGCAGCAGGAGTGTGTGTGTGACAAGGCAGCAGGAGTGTGAGTGTGACAGGGCAGCAGGAGTGTGTGTGACAGGGCAGCAGGAGTGTGAGTGTGATGGAGCAGCAGGAGTGTGCGTGTGACGGGGCAGCAGGAGTGTGAGTGTGACGGAGCAGCAGGAGTGTGAGACGGAGCAGCAGGAGTGTGTGACGGAGCAGCAGGAGTGTGCGTGTGACGGGGCAGCAGGAGTGTGAGTGTGACGGAGCAGCAGGAGTGTGAGACGGAGCAGCAGGAGTGTGAGACGGAGCAGCAGGAGTGTGTGACAGGGCAGCAGGAGTGTGCGTGTGAGGGAGCAGCAGGAGTGTGCGTGTGACGGGGCAGCAGGAGTGTGAGTGTGACGGAGCAGCAGGAGTGTGAGACGGAGCAGCAGGAGTGTGTGACGGAGCAGCAGGAGTGTGAGTGTGACGGAGCAGCAGGAGTGTGAGACGGAGCAGCATGAGTGTGCGACGGAGCAGCAGGAGTGTGTGACGGAGCAGCAGGAGTGTGAGTGTGACAGGGCAGCAGGAGTGTGAGTGTGACGGAGCAGCAGGAGTGTGAGTGTGATGGAGCAGCAGGAGTGTGCGTGTGATGGAGCAGCAGGAGTGTGAGTGTGACGGGGCAGCAGGAGTGTGAGACGGAGCAGCAGGAGTGTGAGACGGAGCAGCAGGAGTGTGAGACGGAGCAGCAGGAGTGTGAGTGTGACGGAGCAGCAGGAGTGTGTGTGCGACGGGGCAGCAGGAGTGTGAGTGTGACGGAGCAGCAGGAGTGTGAGACGGAGCAGCAGGAGTGTGAGACGGAGCAGCAGGAGTGTGAGACGGAGCAGCAGGAGTGTGAGACGGAGCAGCAGGAGTGTGAGTGTGACGGAGCAGCAGGAGTGTGTGTGCGACGGGGCAGCAGGAGTGTGAGTGTGACGGAGCAGCAGGAGTGTGAGACGGAGCAGCAGGAGTGTGAGACGGAGCAGCAGGAGGTGAGGAGCAGCAGGAGTGTGTGTGCGTTTCAAAAACAAAGGGTGTGTGTGTATTCAACAGGGGCCCAAGCATGTAGCCCCATTCTATCTGTAGAGAATCATTTGAAACCAAGGTGTGCACTTTCATGCATAAGGCATGTCCAGATATTTTCGTGAGATATCCTGTATGCAACACCCTGTATATTTGTTTTAGAGAACAAAGGCGGTGAATTCAAACAACAGGAGGGGATGTGGAGACATTCTGTCTACAACCGGGGTTGGGGGCACCGGGCTCTGCTTAGAGATATCAATGTTCAACCCCGGGTGGTCGGCACACACACACCCTTTGTGAACACACACACACCCTTTGTTTTTGAAACGCACACACACACACTCCTGCTGCTCCGTCACACGCACGCACACTCACGCACGCACCCTGATTTTCCGTGTCTTTTTTCTTCGTGACAGACCGGGGTGATGTCGGGAAAGGACATTTTCCTATCGTTAAAGGGTGAGATACATTTTTAAAACCAGTGATTTAATTACAAAATATTTAGTACAAACTTTTTAAAGACGTGTTAGAATTAATTACCAAATTGTACTACTATTTAAACATGCATCATTAGTGTTTTATGTAAAAACATTGGAGGCCTACAGTTGTACCGCACACTCACGCACGCACCCAGATTTTCTGTGTCTTTTTCTTCGTGACAGACCGGGGTGATGGATGGAAAGGACATTTTCCTGTAATTAAAGGGTGAGATATTGTGTATTCTATAATACTTTAAGATCCATAAATATTTAATGCAAAATAATGAATGCTTAATGTAGTTCAGATAGAGCACGATCAGCAGGGCGGGCGATAGAGTACACAACTGTATCAACGGCTTCAATTTCTGACAAAATAATATTATCGTTGTATACAATATATTTGTTTATTAGACCTACCAACATATAACACAATATTGAGATACTAAAAAATGTATATGCAACCTGTGGACTGATCTAGACTACGTTGAAATAATCTAAATGACTGCAGCGACCCCTTCATTAAAAACTATAGACGCATTTGACCGTAGACCATTTTGTTTTATAATGGTTACATGTTCAGTACACACCCCTGCATTCTATATTATAAAGTAGGCTGTTGGTCTTTGAGGTCCGTTATGTCAATTTGCCTTTATACATCGCATTGACCTACTGTCAACTCCCTCAGTTGTAAACATCTACAATAATCATTAGACGTACGCGTCAGAGTTATCATACCCCGTGTCGGGGTTGGTACAGAGTTGGTTAAATCCGCTCTTATGCTCCCCACTTACATGGGTAATAATCTCCAAGCTGTTCTAAACGGTGATGATTTTTGGTGTCTCTAGGTTCATCTCTAGACTGTTGAATGAGGCCTGTTACAACTCTCTTACAAAACCTTTAAAGGTAGTTTGTGAAACTATTCAGTCGTGTATATATGTAAAACATATTTAACACGTATTGCAGGTTACAGAAGCCTCCTGTTGTACTATGAATCCCCCCTCATCCCTGTTAGATCTTGATGTGTTGGCTCTCTATGTATGTACATGTTTATAATCCACATAGTGTGAATAATGTTTTCCATAAAGTTAATAACCCCCTAAACCCCCTCTTCCCCTATCGTTAAAGCGTGAGATACATTTTTAAAACCAGTGATTTAATTCAAAATATTTAGTACCTACATTTTAACACATGTTATAATTCCAAAATGTTACAGATAAAGGGTCCGGTTAGCCCTGACCATTATCCGTTTCCAATTCACCAACGCAAAGACGCTTGCCCGATCCATCAAAACTCCGTAAGTTTTCCCTCCCTGTGTAGATCAAACGTCCTGCCTGTAAATCCTGGGTATGCCCACAATATTAATTAATAAGATGTGTAGAAAACTGTTTAGCCATAGTTAAAGGCCTTTCATAAAGAGGCTGTCATGATTGCCTGTGCCTCATGTTTAACACGTATTGCTTGTTACAGAATACTACTGTTGTACATTTAATATCCCCTAGCAGATTTCGTTGCATTTGCACAAATTCTGTCATGTTACTGTGGTCTTTTTAAAAGTCAATAAATATGTGTGTAAAGTGTACATGTTTGTTTCACTGTAGATTTGTTTAAGCCCTCCTAGAAACACCTCATTTCATCCCACAGCATTAATTAATAAGATGTGTAGAAAACTGTTTAGCCATAAGTAAAGGCCTTTCATAAAGTGGCTGTCATGATGAACCTGAATCTGAAATTACCTTTAGGATCTTTTCTTACATTTACATTTAAGTCATTTAGCAGACGCTCTTATCCAGAGCGACTTACAAATTGGTGAATTCACCTTCTGACATCCAGTGGAACAGCCACTTTACAATAGTGCATCTAAATCATTTAAGGGGGGGGGTGAGAAGGATTACTTTATCCTATCCTAGGTATTCCTTGAAGAGGTGGGGTTTCAGGTGTCTCCGGAAGGTGGTGATTGACTCCGCTGTCCTGGCGTCGTGAGGGAGTTTGTTCCACCATTGGGGGGCCAGAGCAGCGAACAGTTTTGACTGGGCTGAGCGGGAACTGTACTTCCTCAGTGGTAGGGAGGCGAGCAGGCCAGAGGTGGATGAACGCAGTGCCCTTGTTTGGGTGTAGGGCCTGATCAGAGCCTGGAGGTACTGGGGTGCCGTTCCCCTCACAGCTCCGTAGGCAAGCACCATGGTCTTGTAGCGGATGCGAGCTTCAACTGGAAGCCAGTGGAGAGAGCGGAGGAGCGGGGTGACGTGAGAGAACTTGGGAAGGTTGAACACCAGACGGGCTGCGGCGTTCTGGATGAGTTGTAGGGGTTTAATGGCACAGGCAGGGATCCCAGCCAACAGCGAGTTGCAGTAATCCAGACGGGAGATGACAAGTGCCTGGATTAGGACCTGCGCCGCTTCCTGTGTGAGGCAGGGTCGTACTCTGCGGATGTTGTAGAGCATGAACCTACAGGAACGGGCCACCGCCTTGATGTTAGTTGAAAACGACAGGGTGTTGTCCAGGATCACGCCAAGGTTCTTAGCGCTCTGGGAGGAGGACACAATGGAGTTGTCAACCGTGATGGCGAGATCATGGAACGGGCAGTCCTTCCCCGGGAGGAGGAGCAGCTCCGTCTTGTCGAGGTTCAGCTTGAGGTGGTGATCCGTCATCCACACTGATATGTCTGCCAGACATGCAGAGATGCGATTCGCCACCTGGTCATCAGAAGGGGGAAAGGAGAAGATTAATTGTGTGTCGTCTGCATAGCAATGATAGGAGAGACCATGTGAGGTGATGACAGAGCCAAGTGACTTGGTGTATAGCGAGAATAGGAGAGGGCCTAGAACAGAGCCCTGGGGGACCCCAGTGGTGAGAGCGCGTGGCGAGGAGACAGATTCTCGCCACGCCACCTGGTAGGAGCGACCTGTCAGGTAGGACGCAATCCAAGCGTGGGCCGCGCCGGAGATGCCCAACTCGGAGAGGGAGGATCTGATGGTTCACAGTATCGAAGGCAGCCGATAGGTCTAGAAGGATGAGAGCAGAGGAGAGAGAGTTAGCTTTAGCAGTGCGGAGCGCCTCCGTGATACAGAGAAGAGCAGTCTCAGTTGAATGACTAGTCTTGAAACCTGACTGATTTGGATCAAGAAGGTCATTCTGAGAGAGATAGCGGGAGAGCTGGCCAAGGACGGCACGTTCAAGAGTTTTGGAGAGAAAAGAAAGAAGGGATACTGGTCTGTAGTTGTTGACATCGGAGGGATCGAGTGTAGGTTTTTTCAGAAGGGGTGCAACTCTCGCTCTCTTGAAGACGGAAGGGACGTAGCCAGCGGTCAGGGATGAGTTGATGAGCGAGGTGAGGTAAGGGAGAAGGTCTCCGGAAATGGTCTGGAGAAGAGAGGAGGGGATAGGGTCAAGCGGGCAGGTTGTTGGGCGGCCGGCCGTCACAAGAAGCGAGATTTCATCTGAGAGAGAGGGAGAAAGAGGTCAGAGCACAGGGTAGGGCAGTGTGAGCAGAACCAGCGGTGTCGTTTGACTTAGCAAACGAGGATCGGATGTCGTCGACCTTCTTTTCAAAATGGTTGACGAAGTCATCTGCAGAGAGGGAGGAGGGGGGAGGAGGATTCAGGAGGGAGGAGAAGGTGGCAAAGAGCTTCCTAGGGTTAGAGGCAGATGCTTGGAATTTAGAGTGGTAGAAAGTGGCTTTAGCAGCAGAGACAGAGGAGGAAAATGTAGAGAGGAGGGAGTGAAAGGATGCCAGGTTCGCAGGGAGGCGAGTTTTCCTCCATTTCCGCTCGGCTGCCCGGAGCACTGTTCTGTGAGCTCGCAATGAGTCGTCGAGCCACGGAGCGGGAGGGGAGGACCGAGCCGGCCTGGAGGATAGGGGACATTGAGAGTCAAAGGATGCAGAAAGGGAAGAGAGGAGGGTTGAGGAGGCAGAATCAGGAGATAGGTTGGAGAAGGTATGAGCAGAGGGAAGAGATGATAGGATGGAAGAGGAGAGAGTAGCGGGGGAGAGAGAGCGAAGGTTGGGACGGTGCGATACCATCCGAGTAGGGGCAGTGTGGGAAGTGTTGGATGAGAGCGAGAGGGAAAAGGATACAAGGTAGTGGTCGGAGACTTGGAGGGGAGTTGCAATGAGGTTAGTGGAAGAACAGCATCTAGTAAAGATGAGGTCGAGCGTATTGCCTGCCTTGTGAGTAGGGGGGGAGGTGAGAGGGTGAGGTCAAAAGAGGAGAGGAAAGAAGGAGGCAGAGAGGAATGAGTCAAAGGTAGACGAGGGGAGGTTAAAGTCGCCCAGGACAGTGAGAGGTGAGCCGTCCTCAGGAAAGGAGCTTATCAAGGCATCAAGCTCATTGATGAACTCTCCGAGGGAACCTGGAGGGCGATAAATGATAAGGATGTTAAGCTTGAAAGGGCTGGTAACTGTGACAGCATGGAATTCAAAGGAGGCGATAGACAGATGGGTAAGGGGAGAAAGATAGAATGACCACTTGGGAGAGATGAGGATCCCGGTGCCACCACCCCGCTGACCAGAAGCTCTCGGGGTGTGCGAGAACACGTGGGCGGACGAAGAGAGAGCAGTAGGAGTAGCAGTGTTATCTGTGGTGATCCATGTTTCCGTCAGTGCCAAGAAGTCGAGGGACTGGAGGGAGGCATAGGCTGAGATGAAGTCTGCCTTGTTGGCCGCAGATCGGCAGTTCCAGAGGCTACCGGAGACCTGGAACTCCACGTGGGTCGTGCGCGCTGGGACCACCAGATTAGGGTGGCCACGGCCACGCGGTGTGGAGCGTTTGTATGGTCTGTGCAGAGAGGAGAGAACAGGGATAGATAGACACATAGTTGACAGGCTACAGAAGAGGCTACGCTAATGCAAAGGAGATTGGAATGACAAGTGGACTACACGTCTCGAATGTTCAGAAAGTTAAGCTTACGTAGCAAGAATCTTATAGACTAAAATGATTGAAATGATACAGTACTGCTGGAGTAGGCTAGCTGGCAGTGGCTGCGTTGTTGACTTTGTAGGCTAGCTGGTAGTGGCTGCGTTGTTGACACTACACCAATCAAGTCGTTCCGTCGAGTGTAATAGTTTCTACAGTGCTGCTATTCGGGGGCTAGCTGGCTAGCTGGCTAGCTAGCAGTGTTGATTACGTTACGTTACGTTAAAAGAACGACAATAGCTGGCTAGCTAACCTAGAAAATCGCTCTAGACTACACAATTGTCTTAGATACAAAGACGGCTATGTAGCTAGCTAGCTACGATCAAACAAATCAAACCGTTGTACTGTAATGAAGTGAAATGAAAATGTGATACTACCTGTGGAGCGAAGCGGAATGTTGACCGGGTTGTTGAAGTTCTATTCAGTAGACGTTGGCTAGCTGTTGGCTAGCTAGCTAGCAGTATCTCCTACGTTAAGGACGACAAATAGCTGGCTAGCTAACCTCGGTAAATTAAGATAATCACTCTAAGTCTACACACTCTAAACTACACAATTATCTTGGATACGAAGACAGCAAAGACAGCTATGTAGCTAGCTAACACTACACTAATCGAGTCGTTCAGTTGAGTGTAATAGTTTCTACAGTGCTAGTAGACGGTGGGCGTTAGCTAGCTGCTGGGCAGATAGCAGTGTAGACTACGTTAGGACGACGAAATACGATAATTACGCAATTATCTTTGATACAAAGACGGCTATGTAGCTAGCTAAGAAGAAATTGCTAAGATTAGACAAATCAAACCGTTGTACTATAATGAAATGTAATGAAAATGTAATGAAAAGTTATACTACCTGCGGACCGAAGTGTAGATGCGACCTTCTTTGGGGTTCTAATCTCCCCAGGTGTGCAGGCCCTGCAAATCCTTAGGCTGGAGCCATCTGGAAGCTCTGTGCCTGTACATATAAAGATAACCAAATAGGAAACTAGGCTGAGAAACATTATTTAGATGGCTGTTTAATTGTTGTTTAAAGCCTGAAATGGATACAATGCCAAGGGACCTTGTTTCTAACACACACACCCCATCCCCCAAAAAGTTCCAAAAGTTCAAACACTCAACCCCCCCAGTTCAACCAGGCCCCTAGACATCAATCACCATGACTACTTCAAAGGATGCAATATAGTAAGTAAGGCTTTCCCTGTAAGGTCTACACCTGTTGGTCAAGGGCCTGTAAGTAAGGCTTTCCCTGTAAGGTTTACACCTGTTGGTTAAGGGCTTGTAAGTAAGGCTTTCCCTGTAAGGTTTACACCTGTTGGTTAAGGGCTTGTAAGTAAGGCTTTCCCTGTCAGGTTTACACCTGTTGGTTAAGGGCCTGTAAGTAAGGCTTTCCCTGTAAGGTTTACACCTGTTGGTTAAGGGCTTGTAAGTAAGGCTTTCCCTGTAAGGTTTACACCTGCTGGTTAAGGGCTTGTAAGCAAGGCTTTCCCTGTAAGGTCTACACCTGTTGGTTAAGGGCCTGTAAGTAAGGCTTTCCCTGTAAGGTTTACACCTGCTGGTTACCTCTTGGAACTCCCCATCCCGGATCCGGAATCGTGACTAAAGCCTCAGGCTCATTAGCATAACGCAACGTTAACGATTTCTGAAAATCGCAAATAAAATGAAAATAATGCGTCTGCTCTCAAGCTTAGCCTTTTCTTAACAACACTGTCATCTCAGATTTTCAAAATATGCTTTTGAACCATAGAAAATGACTAATTTGTGTAAGAGTATGCAAAGCTAGCATAGCATTTTGAGTAGCATTTAGCACGCAACATTTTCACAAAAACCAGATAACCAAATAAATAAAATCATTTACCTTTGAAGAGCTTCTGATGTTTTCAATGAGGAGACTCTCAGTTACATACCAAATGCGCAGTTTTTCCTGAAAGCGTCTGTGTGTAGGAGAAATCGTTCTGTTTTCTACATTGCATATGGCTACCGAAACAAACCGAAAATTCAGTCACCTACAACGTTAAAACTTTTTCCGAATTAACTACATAATATCGACCGAAACATGGCAAACGTTGTTTGGAATCAATCCTCAAGGTGTTTTTTTCACATATCTCTTCATTGATATATCGTTCGTGGAAGCTTGCTTTCCTCTCTGAATCCCATGGAAAAATACTGGCAGCTGACTTTTGCGCACCAATTTCGGCGCAGGACACCGGGCGGACACCTGGTAAATGTGGTCTCTTATGGTCAATCTTTCAATGATCTGCCTACAAATACGTCACAATGCTGCAGACACCTTGGGGAAACGACAGAAAGGGTTGACTCACTCCTCTCGCATTCACAGCCATATAAGGAGACAATGGAAAACAGAGCCTCAAAAATCCTGCTCATTTCCTGGATGCCGTCTCATCTTGGTTTTGCCTGAAGCTCACGTTCTAGGGCACGCACAGAAAATATCTTGGTAGTTCTGGACACGTCAGAGTGTTTTCTTTCGAAAGCTATCAATTATATGCATAGTCGAGCATCTTTTTGTGACAAAATATCTTGTTTAAAACGGGAACGTTTTTCATCCAAAAATGAAATAGCGCCCCCAGAGCATCAACAGGTTAAGGGCTTGTAAGTAAGGCTTTCCCTGTAAGGTCTACACCTGTTGGTTAAGGGCTTGTAAGTAAGGCTTTCCCTGTAAGGTCTACACCTGTTGGTTAAGGGCTTGTAAGTAAGGCTTTCCCTGTAAGGTTTACACCTGTTGTATTTGGCGCATGTGACAAATACAATTTGATTTGATTAGATTTTTAAATTCCAGAACACATGATATTTTGCCACGGACACGTTTGATTTCTCGATGGGAAGTGGTATTATTTCAAATGCAGAATAGGTATTTATTTAGTATTTACAGATGCTCAAGAGGAGCAATTTGAAATAGATTCTGACTGTGCTCGTCCTTCAGCTTGATGTGCCTGGTCTGAGGCTCACTACCGAGTTTGGAACTCAATAGTGAGTGTTACAACCGAGGACAGACGCGCTTCAGCCCTCAGCAGCCTCGTTCTGTGAGCTTGTGTGGCCTACCACTTTGCGGCTGAGCCGTTGTTTCTCCTAGATGTTTCAACTTCACAATAACAGCATTTACAGTTGACTGGGGAATCTCTAGCAGGGCAGAAATGTGATGAACTGACTTTGTGGAAAGGTGGCATCCTATGACTGTGCCACGTTGAAAGTCACTTAGATTTTCATTAAGGCCATTCTATGCTAATGTTTATCTATTGAGACTGCATGGCTGTGTGCTCGATTTTATACACCTGACAGGTGTGGCTGAAATAGCCGAATCCACATATTTGAAGGGGTGTCCACATACTTCTGTATATATATATACATTTCTTTTTTGTAAGTAACCTTTAGTTAACTAAGCAAGTCAGTTAATTAAGAAAAAAATATGTATCACAATGACGGTCTACCGGGGAACAGTGGGTTAACTGCCTTGTTCAGGGGAACAGTGGGTTAACTGCCTTGTTCAGGGGAACAGTGGGATAACTGCCTTGTTCAGGGGAACAGTGGGATAACTGCCTTGTTCAGGGGAACAGTGGGTTAACTGCCTTGTTCAGGGGAACAGTGGGTTAACTGCCTTGTTCAGGGGAACAGTGGGTTAACTGCCTTTTTCAGGGGAACAGTGGGTTAACTGCCTTTTTCAGGGGAACAGTGGGTTAACTGCCCTTTTCAGGGGCAGAACAACAGATGTTTACCTTGTCAGCTCTGGTTACAGTCCCAACGCTCTAACCACTAGGTTACCTGCCGCACCAAAAGTGTAATATAGTGTAATATGCACAACGTTGCTTTGCTAAACTCATGCGCAGAAATACATTATCGGGTCTAACGGTCGTCTCACGCCGAACTGCGCATGTGCAGGCCGTCAAATCAAAGACACTCCTTCGATATAAAGTCATTTTTAACTAAAATAATAACGTGCCAGTTTGTTACTTTCACGAAATTGGAGTAATAACATGTTCAAATACTTAATACATTGGCTCCAATCTAGGTTTTGGCTTTAGATTTCGAGAAAATGTACAACTAAGGAATCATTTTACACTTCTGACTTCTCAAACCCCAAATCACGGCATTGGTCGACTTCCCACAGTCTTCTTCCCAGCGGTCCCGGTAGACTCGGGATGTTGCGTCTGGGTTTAGGAATTCTGGTTATGTAATTTAGGTTTGATCTATGATCACTGATCATTATGTGTGTAGTGCTGGGGAGCGCGAGGGAGCACTTTCACTTTGAGAACACACGAAGAAAATATTCTGATCAATTCTAAATAAATTATATTTAATGACCTGGTAAATGGTAACGTTATTGTTACAAAAAATATTCATTTCTAATAAGATTTTAGGACGGTTAGCTGAAGATGAATAGTAAAAAAAAATTGGAGGATGGATTTTATTCATCTTCCAAAACAGTGCTCTCCGATCCTGTTCCTGGATTGATACCATCCTGTAGGTTTTCATTACTATTCAAAACTAGCAGTCCTGATTAAAATAATGCGTTGGTTTATAATATAAATCATGCTATTTACAACTGGGATTGTAGTGAACCCCTACCGGAGGGTAGCGCTCCAGAAACAGGGTTGGAGAGACCTGTAATGAAAGACTATTCAATAGAATACATATGTCGATACAAACGTTGATGTAATAAATTATGACGTGATCTGAACAGGTTTAGACTGGTCATCTATGATATGTAGGTTATATACAGTACATTATCTGTCCTGTTACTGGTAGGACTATAACATTATGTGAACTGATCTGAACAGGTTTAGGCTGGTCATCTATGATATGTAGGTTATATACAGTACATTCTCTGTCCTGCTACTGGTAGGACTATAACATTATGTGAACTGATCTGAACAGGTTTAGACTGGTCATCTATGATATGTAGTTTATATACAGTACATTCTCTGTCCTGCTACTGGTAGGACTATAACATTATGTGAACTGATCTGAACAGGTTTAGGCTGGTCATCTATGATATGTAGGCTATAGCTGAGGTATAGACCTTGATCTGCATATCACAAACAAACTGCTACTATACATTATAACCTAGTCTACTTTACATAATATAACATATCACTAACAACCCACTACTATACATTATAACCTAGTCTACTTTACCTAATATAACATCTACATATCACTACCAACCCACTACTATACATTATAACCTAGTCTACTTTACATAATATAACATATCACTAACAACCCACTACTATACATTATAACCTAGTCTACTTTACATAATATAACATATCACTAACAACCCACTACTATAAATTATAACCTAGTCTACTTTACATAATATAACATATCACTAACAACCCACTACTATGCATTGTAACCTAGTCTACTTTACATAATATAACATATCACTAACAACCCACTACTATACATTATAACCTAGTCTACTTTACATAATATAACATATCACTAACCCACTACTATACATTATAACCTAGTCTACTTTACATAATATAACATCTATATATCACTAACAACCCACTACTATACATTATAACCTAATCTACTTTACATAATATAACTAACAACCCACTACTATACATTATAACCTAGTCTACTTTACATAATATAACATATCACTAACAACCCACTACTATACATTATAACCTAGTCTACTTTACATAATATAACATATCACGAACAGCCCACTACCATACCTTTACATAATATATCAATTACTTGATGCAAAAACACTTTTTTGAATGGGTCAAAGATTTCCCCCTCAGATCAATCATGTCCGTTTTAGCCCTTCTGTCTACATTCTCAGAAACATTTAGAAAAGAACAGATTGAAAGACAATAAATATCCTACTTTTAGTGAATACAAATAATTGTGTTACTGTACTGTCTGGAACTACCTTAACAAACAGTGGCTTATTATTATTATTATTGTTGCTGTACTGTCTATAACTACCTTAACAAACAGTGACTTATTATTATTATTGTTGTTGTACTGTCTATAACTACCTTAACAAACAGTGACTTATTATTATTATTGTTACTGTACTGTCTGGAACTACCTTAACAAACAGTGACTTATTATTATTATTGTTGTTGTACTGTCTAGAACTACCTTAACAAACAGTGACTTATTATTATTATTGTTGCTGTACTGTCTATAACTACCTTAACAAACAGTGGCTTATTATTATTATTGTTGCTGTACTGTCTATAACTACCTTAACAAACAGTGACTTATTATTATTATTGTTGTTGTACTGTCTAGAACTACCTTAACAAACAGTGACTTATTATTATTATTGTTGTTGTACTGTCTGGAACTACCTTAACAAACAGTGACTTATTATTATTATTGTTGTTGTACTGTCTAGAACTACCTTAACAAACAGTGGCTTATTATTATTATTGTTGTTGTACTGTCTATAACTACCTTAACAAACAGTGACTTATTATTATTATTACAGACAGTTGCCATGGAGATGAAATGCCACAACTACATATTCATGTGATTGCATTAAATCACCTGATTGTTTCTATATGTCTGTTAGTAAATGTTTTATTTCTCAAACGAGATAATGGATAAATGTGAACAATTGACATTCAGTAATTAGTTGTCACCATATTAACCACAACCAACATGTTGAATCTCTGTTTAGGGGTCAGTGCTCTAAAATGAGTCTCTCTGGGGAGAGAGAGGAGGAGGGCGCTGCCTCTAAAATGAGTCTCTCTGGGGAGAGAGAGGAGGGGGGCCCTGCCTCTAAAATGCATCTCTCTGGGGGACATGACACCAAAGCTAAGAGGTAAGATGACCATTTATAAAGAATTTATCGAGTTCATAAAAAATAAATAGCTATCTTAAGATGAAACACTATACATCCATCGTTTATCAGGAATGGAATGTTGGTATCCTGTATATCTGACTGTGATATGTGGTTGTCTCACCTTGATATCTTAAGATGAATGCACTGGATACTGTAAATCACTGGGGTCTGTGGATAAGAGCTGTGGAGGTACTGCTAAATCGGGGTTCTCAATCTCAGGGGGGTCTGTGGAGGTACTGCAGGGTTCTCAATCCGGGGTCTGTGGAGGTACTGTAGGGGTTCTCAATCCGGGGGTCTGTGGAGGTACTGTAGGGGTTCTCAATCCGGGGGTCTGGGGAGGTACTGCAGGGGTTCTCAATCCTGGGGGTCTGTGGAGGTACTGCAGGGTTCTCAATCCGGGGTCTGTGGAGGTACTGCAGGGGTTCTCAATCTGGGGTCTGTGGAGGTACTGCAGGGGTTCTCAATCCTGGGTCTGTGGAGGTACTGCAGGGGTTCTCAATCTGGGGTCTGTGGAGGTACTGCAGGGGTTCTCAATCTGGGGTCTGTGGAGGTACTGCAGGGGTTCTCAATCCGGGGTCTGTGGAGGTACTGCAGGGGTTCTCAATCTGGGGTCTGTGGAGGTACTGCAGGGGTTCTC
>NW_027001652.1:33833-193533 GCF_036934945.1 Oncorhynchus masou masou
CTAGCTCTGGTCCATAGCATCTGTTTTGTTTACCTCTAGCTCTGGTCCATAGCATCTGTTTGTTTACCTCTGGCTCTGGTCCATAGCATCTGTTTGTTTACCTCTGTCTCTGGTCCATAGCATCTGTTTGTTTACCTCTAGCTCTGGTCCATATCATATGTTTGTTTACTTCTAGCACTGGTCCATAGCATCTGTTTGTTTACCTCTGGCTCTGGTCCATAGCATCTGTTTGTTTACCTCTGGCTCTGGTCCATAGCATCTGTTTGTTTACCTCTGGCTCTGGTCCATAGCATCTGTTTGTTTACCTCTGGCACTGGTCCATAGCATCTGTTTGTTTACTTCTAGCACTGGTCCATAGCATCTGTTTGTTTACCTCTGGCTCTGGTCCATAGCATCTGTTTGTTTACCTCTGGCACTGGTCCATAGCATCTGTTTGTTTACCTCTAGGTCTGGTCCATAGCATCTGTTTGTTTACCTCTAGCTCCTCTGGTCCATAGAATCTGTTTGTTTACCTCTGGCACTGGTCCATAGCATCTGTTTGTTTACCTCTAGCTCCTCTGGTCCATAGAATCTGTTTGTTTACCTCTGGCTCTGGTCCATAGCATCTGTTTGTTTACCTCTGGCACTGGTCATAGCATCTGTTTGTTTACCTCTAGGTCTGGTCCATAGCATCTGTTTGTTTACCTCTAGCTCCTCTGGTCCATAGAATCTGTTTGTTTACCTCTAGGTCTGGTCCATAGCATCTGTTTGTTTACCTCTAGCTCCTCTGGTCCATAGAATCTGTTTGTTTACCTCTGGCACTGGTCCATAGCATCTGTTTGTTTACCTCTAGCTCCTCTGGTCCATAGAATCTGTTTGTTTACCTCTGGCTCTGGTCCATAGCATCTGTTTGTTTACCTCTGGCACTGGTCATAGCATCTGTTTGTTTACCTCTAGGTCTGGTCCATAGCATCTGTTTGTTTACCTCTCCTCTGGTCCATAGAATCTGTTTGTTTACCTCTAGGTCTGGTCCATAGCATCTGTTTGTTTACCTCTGGCTCTGGTCCATAGCATCTGTTTGTTTACCTCTGGCACTGGTCATAGCATCTGTTTGTTTACCTCTAGGTCTGGTCCATAGCATCTGTTTGTTTACCTCTAGCTCCTCTGGTCCATAGAATCTGTTTGTTTACCTCTAGGTCTGGTCCATAGCATCTGTTTGTTTACCTCTGGCTCTGGTCCATAGCATCTGTTTGTTTACACCAAGCTCTGTGGGTTGAGGTATGTCCTCAAAAATTGCATCGTATTAACACATTACGGAATCATTTACCACCACATAATCTTTATCTCAATAATTCCCCACCCTGCAAATCAAAATGTGTTTACACACACACGCAAGCATGCACACACCCCTGATGAAAAATATTACAGTCAGAGTGCAGTATAACTGCAGTGTTCTGCCAACACTGCGTCCAAAATACGTTTTTTTATGCAATAATTTTGCAGTGTAACTGCAGTTATCTATAATTATTGTCTCCAAAATACCAGTCGACTGCATTCACTGCACTTTTACTGCAGTTTCAAAACTGCAATCTGTTTTGTAAGGGACATAAATGCATATTGCAACAATAACAGCTGTTGATAATAGATGTCATGATCAATGGCATATACATTTGCAGTTTTGAAAAACATTTGGTTTGAAGTAGGCTACTGTAGTCCTCGTTGTAATCCTGCAAACAGATCTTTGGAAACATCAGTAAAGCTAAATTAGCATCATAAAGCAGCCTAATAAATATTCGCCTCCATATCGTCTCATTTGGTTTACGTTGAAATTCACATCACAAGGCTACATATATGAATAACCTACCTCGTTCTCATCTCTGTTAAATCGAATGGAGTAGGCCTAGACCAGGGTTTGTGAGACATGGCTGTTTTTGTTCTTTAGGTAGGCCTAGATTACAATATACAGTTGAAGTCAGAAGTTTACATACACTTAGATTTGAGTCATTATAACTTGTTTTTCAACCTCTCCACAAATTTCTTGTTAACAAACTATAGTTTTGGAAAGTCGGTCAGGACATCCACTGCATGACACAAGTCATTTTTCCAACTATTGTTTACTGTAACGAATCTCTTCTTCGTCTGAGGAAGAGTACTCAAGATCGGACCAATATGCAGCGTGGTAAGTGTCCATGTTAATTTACTAGAACTGAACACACAAAACAACATAACAAAGTGAATGACAGAAACGAAACAGTTCTGTCAGGTGATACACACAAAACAACTACCCACAAATCATAGTGGGAACACAGACTACCTAAGTATGGTTCTCAGAGACAACGATTGACAGCTGCCTCTGATTGGCAGCTGTCAGGACAACCCAGAATGGGGGCACCTGCTTACACATACTGCTTTGTCTGAATGTATCTATGCAGTGCCAATAGGACACAATCTACTGCCATTACTGTACTACAGTATAGTACAGTGACACTTGCACAATCACAACAAAGGTCTTTGACTCTAACTCTGTTCCTCTCCAATGGAACCCTGTACAGCTGCTTCATCGTCAGTTGGTGTTGACGCAAGATGTGGCAGAGTGTCGACATACTGACACGGTTGATATTATGGAATGTTGTGTGATCTGCCATGATTTGCTCTCATCGTTGATGTAGGCGGATGGTGGTGTTTACCAACACTAGACTGACAATGGCCAGTTCCTGTTCGTGGTGAACAGACGTTGCCGTCCACCCTCAGGAGGTCGTCTGGCAGTTCTCTAGACAATACAACAATATGATGCCATTGGTTAGGTTATTTTTTGCATACTGTACTGTCATACTGTACACAGTAACATCACAACTGCATTACATGTACTTCACAGCACTATACCTGAGGAGCAGAGACCTAATATTGTAGGACTACATTGTATTGTACTGGGATGCAGAATGATGTGCAACGACTACATAGGTACAGTCTAGTGTAGAACGTTGAAGACATACCTGTTCTCCAGTCTAAATGTCCGTATTATGGATGCTACCGTGCAGCGACTCCGGTTGGGCTGGACTCTCCGCCTCCCTCATCGTCAGGCCGTGATTTATGACATGGGCCACCAAAGTGACCCTAATGTTGTCAGAAATATGTCTCCGTCTATTGCCTGGTCCTCTTCTTTATTCTTGTCCTCGTCGTTGTCGTCCTCCTACTCTTCCTCTACCTCTTCCTCTTCCTCTCGCTCTTACTGCCTCCATGTTTGTTTGTTCTCACCAAAGAGGTGATCTTACCTGAGGTCAATATGTAGTGGTGAGGCTCAGACTAATTGGTGTTCAATTACTGTAGAAGTGTTTTCATGTGTGTGTGTGTGTGTGTGTGTGTGTGTGTGTGTGTGTGTGTGTGTGTGTGTGTGTGTGTGTGTGTGCTCCCAATTTCAGGTATGTTTCGCATTTTGAATAGAAGTGTTTTCCCAATGATTGCCAGAGATTTCATTCTTGAACGAAGTGTCTAATGTAACAAACTGTGTGTAGTGTTTTGCAAGTGCAGAATTGCAAACAAAGTGCAAAGCAGAAAATGTGTTTGTACTTTTGGTGCCTTTGTTTAAGGGATGGTTGCAAAAGTCAAGGTTCACTTTCAGTATGTCAGCAATCGGCAATAACTGTAAACAGAATATCCAGTGTTTGTTAAGAGAGGGGTGGGGAGGGAGAGGGAGGGAGAGGGGGGGGGAGAGAGAGGGTGGGGGGGAGAGGGGTGGGGGGAGAGAGAGGGAGATGTTTGGAGAGAGGGAGATAGATGGGGGAGGGATGATCATTGCACTCTTGATTTCTAAGAAAAGGGTTTTCATTGATACACTCAAACACAAACCACACACGTACACACAGTCAGCCAATCAAGAATTAGCTGATTAGAAATCCCAGGTGTGTTCGAGAATTGACGACCTGCGGATAACAGAATCATCAACACAACTGATCGATTGTTCAATCATCTGTTTATCCTCAGATTTTGTGTGGCTTGTGGATGGAGAGAATGCATGCTCTGGTAGATTGGAGGTGAAGTCCAATCAGTCCTGGGCCTCAGTGTGTGAAGCTGACTTTGACTGGCAGGATGCAGAGGTAGTTTGTCAGGAGCTTCTCTGTCCAGATTTCAGAGCAGTTCATGTACCCCTCTCTGACTCTCTATCTCTCTCTCTCTCTATCTCTCTCTCTCTGACTCTCTATCTCTCTCTCTCTGACTCTCTATCTCTCTCTGACTCTCTATCTCTCTCTCTCTGACTCTCTATCTCTCTCTCTCTGACTCTCTATCTCTCTCTCTCTGACTCTCTATCTCTCTCTGACTCTCTATCTCTCTCTCTCTCTGACTCTCTACTCTCTGTCTGACTCTATCTCTCTCTGACTCTCTATCTCTCTCTCTCTCTGACTCTCTATCTCTCTCTGACTCTCTATCTCTCTCTCTCTGACTCTCTATCTCTCTCTGACTCTCTATCTCTCTCTCTGACTCTCTATCTCTCTCTCTCTGACTCTCTATCTCTCTCTGACTCTCTATCTCTCTCTCTCTGACTCTCTATCTCTCTCTGACTCTCTATCTCTCTCTCTCTGACTCTCTATCTCTCTCTCTGATCTCTCTCTGACTCTCTCTCTCTCTGATCTCTCTCTGACTCTCTATCTGACTCTCTCTCTCTGACTCTCTATCTCTCTCTCTCTGACTCTCTATCTCTCTCTGACTCTCTATCTCTCTCTCTGACTCTCTCTGACTCTGATCTCTCTCTCTGACTCTCTATCTCTCTCTCTCTGACTCTCTATCTCTCTCTCTCTGACTCTCTATCTCTCTCTGACTCTCTATCTCTCTCTCTCTGACTCTCTATCTATCTCACACACATTATTTCTCTCTTTGTCTTTCTCTCTCTCTGTCTAGCTACACTACTCAGTCTGTTGCAAGGAGGGAGTAGGTGTGCAGGGAAAGGGGTTTTACATCATTTAGGCGGGGCCACAATAGCGGGCCCTGACTGGGACATCAACGAAGCAACTGTGGTGTCCAGACAGCTGGACTGTGGTGTCCAGACAGCTGGACTGTGGTGTCCAGACAGCTGGACTGTGGTGTCCAGACAGCTGGACTGTGGTGTCCAGACAGCTGGACTGTGGTGTCCAGACAGCTGGACTGTGGTTCTGCAGTTTCAGTAACACAAGGCAGTTACTTTGGCAGAGGATCTGGATTAGTCACACAGATGTATTTTTCATGCAGAGCATCAGAGTCTGAACTGTGTCGATGCCCATTCTCATACGCCGGCTTCGGAAGCTTTTCTCACGGCGAAGGCCATGCCGGCGTGGTCTGTTCAGGTAAGACTTGTTGGTTAGATGGTGTGGAGTTGTTTGTCTTGTTACTGAGTCACTCTTGTTGTACATGATGTAATAGCTTTCTGAAGTGAGGAGAAGTTTCCATTGATAGGACATTTACAGACACTTTTCAGGTTTCAGGTTCTAGCATTGTATTGATACTCGGGAAACATTTTTGTTTTGTGTGTTTGACTATTTCCGTGATAGTTTGGCTCCATTAACACTATCAGAGAAACTGCTCTATTGCATTAAATGATGGCTAATTAATCAAATAGAAATCCTCAATTATAATGAACTGCTATTGCATTTCAAAGTCCATAAGTTGCTGTATGCCCTTCCTCTTTGAAATAGAATAACAATAAACCTCATATACAGGGCAGGTATCTGTTTGTGTTGCTCTGTGAGGGAGGGTGTTATTAATCACTTCCACTTACTTCCACATCGATGCTGTCATCACATCTAAATGAGGAAGGTCATTAGATGTTCCATCCTCTTCTCCAGATCTCCTGTTCCAGCCTGATATCTCCCTGAATGTCTCAACGGAAGGGGTGTCCAGGGGCTACCCGGGGCCCGAGCTGTAATGGGGCCACAGCTTCACCATCACCTGCTCCACTCAGCCACAGTAACCAGGAGGCTCCTTCCTCCTCACGTTCACCGGCCGCAAAAGAACCCAGACCCAGCCAGCTGGCAATCACTCTTCTGCCTTCCTCTTCCCTGCTGCAGATGACTCCCACCAAGGAAACTACAGCTGTGTTTATGAGAATGATGTTTTCTCTCATAACTTCTCCTCTGAGAGTGAGCTCCTCTCTCTAACGGTAACAGCTACCAGACGTAACTTTAACTGACAGACTCTGATTCACAGACGGTTCTGATGCTAATCACTAGGATGCCAACCAATATGTGTCTCTGTTCCAGCCTCTCCTCTGCCAGCTGTCATCATCAGACTGGTCATAGTGCTGCTGACCACCACAGCTACGTTTCTGCTCTGCAAGTCAAGAGTCAGGTAAACAAAAGATTTATGCATAGAGGTTAAATATGAACTAGTTGGGAGATGGACTGTCATGGTGTGTGTGTGTGTGCGCGTGCATTTGTGTGTGTCTGTGTGTGTGTGTATTGAGATCCCTTTTGGTAAACAGTAGTCTCCTGGTGCTGTCTCTTTAGGTCAGTAGGTGTCAACAGAGAGCTGGATAGCGGTGCGTGGAGGGGTTGCCCCTGCATCCCAGGAGGGAGAGCTGCTGGCAGAGAGAGGGGAGAGCAGCCCAGAGGACAGGAGAAAGAGGCCGAGTAGGAGGCAAGTCTTTGAACACACTGCCCAAGATCAGGTTACACACACACACATCTTCAGAATAAGCTATTTAAGATATAGGTCATTTCCACTTAGTAATTTCCACAAAATTAGGAAATGGACATTAGTCGGGGTGGGGGTGGGGGGGGGAGATGATGCATTTCTAACCTTTTAATATCTCTCCAGTTTGTCCACTCACACACACACACACATACACACAGATTTTCAGAATAATCAATGTAAAGATACAGGTCATTTCCACAGTTCTGTCATTTCCTGTATATAAAACCCTGATCAGATACTAGCTGGGACTGGTGGGGGTGTGAGAAAGAAAGGTGGAGTAGAGAAAATGTATATGATGGGGAAAAAAATGATACGTGATTTTTAATTTCATATTTTGGCAACTTTCTCATCGATATTTACTCATAACTCTTTTCTTGAATTACAGATTTGTACACATGTTGCAGGTTTAGTGCTGCTTTGCATAACTAATGTATTCTATATCCCATCACCTGTGTTTTTATGAATTTATGGTTGTGTCGCAAATGTCACCCTATTTGGACCAGTGCCCTATAGTGCAGTATGTATGGAAAGTGCACTAAATCAAAAATGGATTGATGTAGAAAATAATTCATGCTTGTGTAAATAATAAATAAATATATATATATATATGTGTGTGTTTGTATTGAAAAACTGTATGTTATCAGTGCATAGTACACACATATGGGTTTGTACAAGTGCAAGACTGATACAGCTACTGTAAATTATACATTTTCAGATTTTAAATGTTCACATTAATATTTACTTTAATGTTGATGTTACTAGTTTTTGTTTTTTACATTATGTGATATTACACATTGGGGTGGCATGGTGGCCTAGTGGTTAGAGTGGTGGACGAGAAACCAAAAGGTTGCAAGTTCAAATCCCTGAGCTAACAAGGTACAAATCTGGCGTTCTGTCTCTGAACAGACAGTTGACCCAGTGTTCCTAGCCTGTCATTGAAAATAAGTAATTTGTTCTTAACTGACTTGCCTAGATAAAAAAATATCCCGAATGCTTTGACTTTATTCATTGATTGGCCTATCTGGTAAATAAAATGTCATTGATGTTACAGAAAATATTTAAAATTTGATTCAGAAACTAAAACTTTGATTCGTGTGTATTGTATTTTTTATCAAATAAACCACCTTACTTTACAACGCATGCTGGTGTTGGGAAATGCGCAACAAATGGTAATTACGGTAAAGAACCCAACCCCTATCCTGTGTGTGCTCGTCATCTCGCACTCAGGGAAGGAAAATAGGAAAACTGTCGGGAAGGAAGAGCAGTGAACACGCCGAGGAACATACCTATTATCTATTCTAGATTGGTCCTAAAAGAGTACACAGTCAAGGGGGGCTAAGCTAGTCACTTTCAGCGTTAGTTTACCCATGTGTGTGTAATCTAGGTAAAGCTATTTGCTGAACAGGGGAAATTCGACTTCACTACTCGGTCGTGCAGTGGGCTAAGAACGCCCAGAATTGGAGTTGCAACAGCAGCAGTTGGAAATCTGAGTCTGTTTCGATAGGCCTGGATCCCTGTTCAAACAACGCTTGGGGACTTGCATGAAAACAACAAAAGAACCACCCGAAATTGGTAATTCAGTACATTGTTTTTCAATCATTTGATTTAAGTGTCTGAACACATACAAAAAAATAGTTAACGTTTGCTAGTTAGCAAGCGGTCGCTAGCGGTGTTGTAGTTTGGTTAGCTAACGTTAGATGTCTACAGTTAGCGAATTTGTAGCTTAGCTATAATATAGCTACTGTATTCGACTGTATTTGTTTTGCACTCATTGCACTACTGTCCGATAATAGCGACTTGCTTAGTTACCTATTAATAAGCTAACATTAGCGTAAAACAATCGTCGTTAGCTTGCTAAGTTAGTTAGCTCGTTGGCTGGTTTGCTAGCAGAAACTAACGTTTGCTTGAGAGCGAGTGTGACGTTTGTCACCTAGTTAACAACTAGCAATTGAGTTGTGTGAAGTTTACAAAATTGTCTACCTAACAAGCATTTTATGGTTTTAAGTTCCATGTATTTCACAGACTCCCTACAGACATTAAGTTGGCCACACTGTAGTCGTTAGGTCAAAGCCCGTCGGCAGAGTGAGCTACCAGATACTCCTCGTACACGGACGTTGGGCCGCTCACGAAATATGAGTCAAAGTCCACGTTAATCATTTTATCATAGGTCTCTATTACATCACCATCATGTGTAGATGGAGTTTTTGCTGTCATTCCCCCGTCATGCTGTTAATGTGTAGCAGTGGTGTAGCGTTAATGACTCTTGTGAGAAGTTGTTCTCGACTAGCCAAGGTAGCTAACTAACGTTACATTGTTTAGGAAGTTTTTGCTCTGTACTAAACTTTATCTCCTGTCATATTTGTCATGAGTCTTTGTAAGAAATGCCTGTGGAAAGGATGGGATATATCGAGATGTATGTGTTGAAGGCATGAAACCGCTGCAAAGTGTACTAACGACTACTGTAACATTACACGGCTGTATACAGTAATAATTGTCCAACACCATCCGTGTTTTTTCTTCTTCTCCTTTTCTGTTATGAAGGGGTGGCTCCCTCTTTTATGTCTTGGATTTCTTTGATATATTCACAATGAGAGCAAGATAGAAAGGAGGGGCGGGAGAAGAAGAGAAGAACCTGTTTTGTGGGTCTTGGCCACGATTTGGAATAGGATGGGTTTACATAGTCATTTAGCAGAAGCTCTTATCCAGAGTGTCTTTACAAGAGAAATCCAGAGTGTCTTACAAGAGAAATCAGGGTGAAGTGCCTTGCTCGAGGGCACATTGGCTTTTTTTTTCATCTGGTCAGCTCGGGATTTGGACCAGCAACCTTTTGGTTTCTGGCCCAACACTCCTATCCGCTAGGCTACCTGCTAATGGGTGGGGTAGAGTCAGGCGTGGCCATGCATTGGTTTGTTCTGCTTTATATTGTATGCTACAGTTCCATGGTTTGTCGCTCCTCACCACCAGTATCTATTGATCAAAAAGAGCACCGTACATTCACATGCCGTCAACAACGCGTTAGTACATGCTCTCTTTTCAGTAGTAGTAGGTTACTTCACCCCTTCGCCAAATTGAACACTTCTCATTTTTACCTTCAAATGTAGTTTGTGAGATGACTCTGTTGTTGAGTTCATCCTAGAAGTTATTTCAAAGTGACATGAGAGTTGTAGCCTAGCAATGTAGTAGCCCAGCTCCAGCTCACAGGCGGTCATTTTATGCCAGGAGTATCATTTATGATCCTCTTTAATGACAGCCTTTCAAGTCACACTATGGGTGTGGCCCAGACACACGGACGTCTGCTTTTACTGTATTTGCACCTTCCTAGGTTTGGCGCTACACCTGAGATGTGTTTATATTTGATCTGTTAACTTGGTGTTAAAAAAAAAATACAATACTTTGCCAGTGGTTTTCAGAGTGAACATGTCAGCCATTTCATTTCCTGGTCACCTTTACTGGTTGTGCATGACTCCACTCTACCTGTATGTAAACAACGGGTGTGGCCATTTCACATTCTCTTCCCTCCATATATTTGATTGAGCATGAGATCACACTGCTGTGTATCTGACTCCCTTTTCCCTAGTCAAAGAATTAACATGGCTAACTTTTTACTGTTACTTGGAAAGTCTGTCTTGCACTGCTCAATGTGCTTCTACTGTGTGTCTGTGTCAGAGGCCACCATACTCTGGCTAGTATTTAGTTTGCCTGCGGGGAGTGTTACATAGGCAGAAGTCTAGGACTGGCACTGGTGGTGTTTGGACTGAGGCCAAGGTTAAAACACACACACCAACTGCCCGTCTCTGTCGCCAGCAATTCAAATGTGTCTGAGTCAGGAGCACCAGTACAGGGACCAGACCACAACAAGACATTACCACACAGCAGCGATGACACTCAGTAAAACACTGGGGAATCAAGTTTGTGTGTGGTCTAGAGGTCGTCCGATTAATCGGAATGGCCGATTAATTAGGGCCGATTTCAAGTTTTCATAAAAATTGGAAATCGGTATTTTTGAGCGCCGATTTGACGTTTAAAAAAAAATATTATTATTATTTTTAGACCTTTTTATTTAACTAGGCAAGTCAGGTAAGAACACATTCTTATTTTCAATGACGACCTAGGAACGGTGGGCTAACTGCCTCGTTCAGGGGCAGAACGACAGATTTTCACCTTGTCAGCTCGGGGGATCCAATCTTGCAAGCTTACAGTTAACTAGTCCAACGCAATATCGACCTGCCTCTCTCTCGTTGCACTCCACAAGGAGACTGCCTGTTACACGAATGCAGTAAGTCAGGGTAAGTTGCTAGCTAGCATTAAACTTATCTTGTAAAAACAATCAATCATAAACACTAGTTAACTACACATGGTTGATGATATTACTAGATATTATCTAGCGTGTCTGACTGAGTATACAAGCATTAAGTATCTGACTGAGCGGTGGTAGGCAGAAGCAGGCGCATAAACATTCATTCAAACAGGACTTTCGTGTGTTTTGCCAGCAGCTCTTCGTTGTGCGTCAAGCATTGTGCTGTTTATGACTTCAAGCCTATCAACTCCTGAGATGAGGCTGGTGTAACCGAAGTGAATGGCTGGCTAGTTAGCATGCGTTGATAGCATTTCAAACGTCACTCGCTCTGAGCCTTGGGGTGGTTGTTGTCGTTGTGTTGCTGGTTCGAGCCCAGGGAGGAGCGAGGAGAGGGACGGAAGCTATACTGTTACACTGGCAATACTAAAGTGCCTATAAGAACATCTAATAGTCAAAGGTTAAGGAAATACAAATGGTATAGAGGTAAATAGTCCTATAATAACTACAACCTAAAACTTCTTACCTGGGAATATTGAAGACTCATGTTAAAAGGAGCCACCAGATTTCATATGTTCTGAGCAAGGAACTGAAACGTTAGCTTTCTTACATAGCACATATTGCACTTTTACTTTCTTCTCCAACACTTTGTTTTTGCATTATTTAAACCAAATTGAACATGTTTCATTTATTTGAGGCTAAATTGATTTTGATGTATTATATTATGTTGAAATAAGTGTTCATTCAGTATTGTTGTACTTGTCATTATTACAAATAAATAAATAAAAATCGGCTGATTAATCGGTATCGGCCTTTTTGGTCCTCCAATAATCGTTATCAGTATCGGAGTTGAAAAATCATAATCGGTCGACCTCTAGTGTGGTCCTTGCATATTACTACCTAATCACTATAAAACTATTATTTCCATGTAGTATGGAAACAAACTGATCAGGCCTCATGTCAGTGGAAGCTAACTGCTACTGATTGAGATGACTTTTGTATCTGGAGATTTAACTGGTCACGCTGAGACTTTATTTTTTTTAAAATGTTTTTTATAATATTTTTTTCAGATGTGGTTTATTTTTTATGTATTTTTTTACTCATATTTTACCAGGTAAGTTGACTGAGAACATGTTATCATTTACAGCAACAGCCTGGAGAGAGGGTGAATAAGCCAATTGGAAGCTGGGGATTATTAGGTGGCAGTGATGGTATGAGGGGTCAGATTTGGAATTTAGCCTGGACACTGGGGTTAACACCCCTTACGACAATTGCCATGAGATCTTTAGTGACCACAGAGAGTCAGGACACACGTTTAATGTCCCGTCCACAAGCCTGCACCCTACACAGGGCATTGCCCCTAAACACTGCCCTGGGGAATTGGGATATTTTATTTTAGATCAGAGGAAAGAGTGCCTCCTACTGGCCCTCCAACACCACTTCCAACAGCGTCTTGTCTCCCATCCAGGGACTGACCAGGACTAACCCCTCCACAGCTTCAGGGGCAAGCCAGCATTGGGATACAGGGTGGTATGCTGCTGGCATTAATCTAGAGCAGTTAGTGGTATTTACCTACAATCCTACATGCATGTGTTGACTGAGAATGCATCATGCACATTTGCGGGTTAGTTTTGTGTGTGAGAACTGTAGGGTCGGGAGCAGTAAATGGCTTCGCTGTCTAATACCCATGCTATCACATCAGTTGACACACAGGATTCACCACTGGGCTAACTGCTTTAATAATGGAGGGGCTAACGATGGCCCCACCTGCACTTAAGGCCTGCGCTGGACTTGTTAGAAACATCAGCATTATGGTGATGAAGCCTGATGCTCAGAGATCTCCATATATGCATACAGCCTAGGCTAGATACTTTATTCTCCTTGAAATGGGAAATGATTTCCACAGCCTGTAAGTAACGTAATATAACACAGAAACACAACACCACAGTACAGCCATACATGGCGGCAAGCAAATCTTTAGGGTGACTCAGCGTGATATCTCTGCTGTCTCATTCAACAGCCTTTAGGGTGACTGAACCTGATATCTCTGCTGTCTCATTCAACAGCCTTTAGGGTGACTGAACCTGATATCTCTGCTGTCTCATTCAACAGCCTTTAGGGTGACTGAGCCTGATATCTCTGCTGTCTCATTCAACAGCCTTTAGGGTGACTGAGCCTGATATCACTGCTGTCTCATTCAACAGCCTTTAGGGTGACTGAACCTGATATCTCTGCTGTCTCATTCAACAGCCTTTAGGGTGACTGAGCCTGATATCTCTGCTGTCTCATTCAACAGCCTTTAGGGTGACTGAGCCTGATATCACTGCTGTCTCATTCAACAGCCTTTAGGGTGACTGAGCATGATATCACTGCTGTCTCATTCAACAGCCTTTAGGGTGACTGAGCCTGATATCTCTGCTGTCTCATTCAACAGCCTTTAGGGTGACTGAGCCTGATATCACTGCTGTCTCATTCAACAGCCTTTAGGGTGACTGAGCATGATATCACTGCTGTCTCATTCAACAGCCTTTAGGGTGACTGAGCCTGATATCTCTGCTGTCTCATTCAACAGCCTTTAGGGTGACTGAGCCTGATATCTCTGCTGTCTGTTTCAATAGCTGTCGTGTGTGTCTTAGAACACACTCTACAAAGAACCTAGAATCCTAGTCAACTGATCACTGGTGTCACCTTCAGTCTTTCAACAGCTGATAGAAATATCCTAGAACCCTACCTGGCATGCTGAGTGAGGTCAAAATTACATGCAGCACATTGAGGATGACAGAGCCTCATCACTGGTGTCTCACCTCCGGTCTCTGAACAGCTGCTGTCTCTGTGTCTCACAACACAGTCTAAGGCTGTGTTTAGGCAGGCAGCCCAATTCTGATTTTTTTTTCTCCAATAATTGTTCCTTTGACCTATCAGATCAGCTCTGAAATGATCGGATGTGATTGGTCAAAAGACCAATTAGTGGGGGAAAACATCAGAATTGGTCTGCCTGTCTGAACGCAGCCCTAGAATCCTAGAAATCTGGCACATGATTTTAGGGGCATGGCCATTTGGCTTCAAAAGGTGTTCACTCTGCCAGGGCACCAAGGCCATCTGCCAGGGCAGTGTTTTTAAAGAAACTCAGTCAGGCTTCCAACTCACACTTAAAAGTTGTAATAGTAGAATGCACAAGGTGAAATTTCGATATTGGGTAGTACATCATCAGGTATCCTCTTGTCATGTCAGTCATTGCATACCTCAAAGAGCTATTTGTAACTAGTCCATGTAATCTGTATTTTAGCTCAAATATCACATGAATAGACATTAGACATGGCAAAATGTATAGAATTGCAAGAAAATGAGCTATACAAGTGAATTTTTTTCTCTGCACCCAATGACAAAATGTGAATAATTGCAGAAAATAAGCTTTAAACCAGCAACATTTTCTTTCCTCCAACATGCGGGGTGCAAATAGTTTGTGTCATGAACATTAAATTCTCTGGCAACAGCTCTGATGGACAATCCTGCAGTTTGCATGCCAATTGCACACTCCCTCAAAACCTGAGACATCTGTGGCAATGTGTTGTGACAAAACTGCACATTTTAGCGGTCTTTTATTGTCCCCAGCACAAGGTGCACCTGTGTAATGATCAGGCTGTTCAATCAGAATCTTGATATGTGACACCTGTCAGGTGGATGGATTATCTTGGAAAAGAGAAATGCTCACTAACAGAGATGTACATTTCTTTTGAGAAATAAGCTTTTTGTGTTTATGGAAGATTTCTGTTGTCTTTTATTTCAGCAAATGAAACATGGGGCGGCAGGGTAGCCTAGTGGTTAGAGTGTTGGACTAGTAACCAGAAGGTTGCGAGTTCAAACCCCCGAGCTGACAAGGTAGAAATCTGTCGTTCTGCCCCTGAACAGGCAGTTAACCCACTGTTCCCAGGCCGTCATTGAAAATAAGAATTTGTTCTTAACTGACTTGCCTGGTTAAATAAAGGTAAAATTAAATGGGACCAACACTTTATGTTGTGTTTTTATTCACTCTACATACATACATACACACACACTTTGTTACGTTACAGCCTTATTCTAAAAGGTATTAAATAAAAACATTCCTACAGGTTTTTAGACAGTTTTGCAACAACAAAAAATATATAATACAGAAATACAGTATTTATATAAGTATTCAGACCCTTTGCTCTGAGACTTGAAATTGAGCTCAGGTGCATCCTGTTTCCATTGATCATCCTTCAGATGTTTCTTCAACGTGATTGGAGTCCACCTGTGGTAAATTCAATTGATTGGACATGATTTGGAAAGGCACACACCTGTGTATATATAAGGTCCGATAGTTGACAGTGCATGTCAGAGCAAAAACCAAACCATGGAGGTCAAAGGAATTGTCCGTAGAGCGCCGAGACAACAGGATTGTATCGAGGCACAGATCTGGGGGAAGGGTACCAAAACATTTCTGCAGCATTGGAGGGCCCCAAGAACACAGTGGCCTCCATTCTTAAATGGAAGAAGTTTGGAACCACCAAGACTCTTCCTTCAGTTGGACACCCAGCCAAACTGAACAATTAGGGGAGAATGGCCTTGGTCAGCAAGGTGACCAAGAACCCGATGGTCACTCTGACAGAGCTCCAGAGTTCCTCTGTGCAGATGGGAGAACCTTCCAGAAGGACAACCATCTCTACAGCACTCCACCAATCAGGCCTCTATGGTAGAGTGGCCAGACGGAAGCCACTCCTCAGTAAAAGGCACATGACAGCCTGCTTGGAGTTTCAGACCATGAGAAACAAGATTCTCTGGTCTGATGAAACCAAGATTCCAACTCTTTGACCTGAATGCCAAGTATCACTTCTGAAGGTAACCTGGTACCATCCCTATGATGAAGCATGGTGGTGGCATCATCATGCTGTGGGGATGTTTTTCAGCAGCACTAGTCAGGAGACTAGTCAGGATCGAGGGAAACCTGAACGGAGAAGTCTCAATGTCCTTGAGTGGCCCAGCCAGAGCCCGGACTTGAACCCGATCTAACATGTCTGGAGTCAATATTTATGCAGCAATGTTGTGAAGTGGCCCAGACATGAATCTGATCGAAAGTGTCTGAAGAGACCTGAAAAATAGCTGTGCCGCAACGCTCCCCATCCATCCTGACAGAGCTTGAGGATATGCAGAGAAGAATGGGAGAAATTCCCCAAATACAGGTGTGCTAAGCTTGAGGTGTCCTACCCAAGACTCAATGCTGTCATCACTGCCAAAGGTGCTTTAACTATAAGTATGGAGTAAAGGGTCTGAATACCTCTGTACATGTGATATTAGTATTTCTCATGTTCTCAACTTTCATTATCCAGCAGCCAAAGACACAATCTTTTTAACAACCAATGCTAATTGTTGCATCTTTAGATCTTCCCTCTTAATTTTTAAAGGATATTTTCATCTCTGTCATGTGAAACTATTCGGTGTGCGTTGGAGAACGGTGTTTTCCCGCTAATTGGAATTTGGAACGTATAATGTGAGTAAATAAGTTATCTGTTTGGGATATTTATTTCTTGCACAGAATGACAATCTGACCAATAGAATAGGTCAACTTTTGGACTATGGGGGATAGTAAATTGACAGGCTAGTGCTTTTGCTGTTTGTTACTCATCTTGATGTCTGGTAAAGTGAATGTGGACAGTGGTTCTAACATCCTCAGAATGGGAGAAGGAGAAGGAGGAAACACCATAGCATCCCTGATGGGTCATCCTTCACTCCCAGCCTACTTCAGAGCTGAGATGTCTGGGAGGAGAAGGAGGAGGAGGAACACCATAGCATCCCTGATGGGTCGTCCTTCACTCCCAGCATACTTCAGAGCTGAGATGCCTGTGAGAAGGACCCGGTCACGAGACTGGCGTTGGCTAATAACAATTGAGATATCTGAGAGAGCCATGTGAGTGAGAGGTGCTTTGGAGCACAGAGGCTGGCAGCCGGGAGAAGGGAATTATAATGATTATATTCTGCCCAAGGGCACAACGGACACTGGCTGCAAGGCATGGATTTTCGGGGGCGTTGCGGCCACACCAGGGGGCCGTCAATGCCACTGGGATATTTGAGGCCTGTATGTGGTACAAGGCTACCCATCTGAACCTGTCTTGTTAAGTGTGTTTTGTCCCTGTCAGCGTAAACCCATGAGCCCAATTTAAATGCGTTAGCCTGCTTTAGAGGTACCTTGAAAATATGTTTGCTGATAAATGAGACCAACTTGTATCATTCTTTCTAGTTCTTATATTTCTTATTTTTTGGATTAGTGTGTTTTGTTCTGTATTATTGCACTGTCGCTGATAGAAACATAAGCATTTCGCTGCACCCGCGATAACATCAGCAAAACATGTGTACGTGACTAATGACATTTGATTAGAGATATGAAATCATTAGAGGAATGGAAAGAAAGGCCCCTTGCAACCACTCCAGGGCTGAGAGGGAGAGAGAGGTAGAGGGAGGGGGAGAGGTAGAGGGAGGGGAGAGGTAGAGGGAGGGGGAGAGGTAGAGGGAGGGGGAGAGGTAGATAGAGAGAGCGGGAGAGGTAGAGGAAGGGGGAGAGGTAGAGGGAGGGGGAGAGGTAGATAGAGAGAGAGGGGGACAGATGAGTGGATAAATGGAAAAGTGAAGGATTAGCCACAAACACAACCTGAACAGCTAAGGCAGGATGTGACATGCCAGAACTCCCGTTGGAATGTGTGACGGGGGTGTGTGTGTGTGTGAGAGAGAGGGGGGAGAGACCGTTTGTGTCAAGCGGAACGAGAAGGGGTGGGTAAAAGAGATTAAGCAAGTTCACTGAAACTTGATGTTCTGTTTTTAGTTTTCAAGGATAAAGCTCATGTCACCATGACCAGATACCAGGCCTACTGTAATCCACTTGTCTTTGTTCATCCACTCACCACAGACAGCTGCAGACTGGGTGGGGGGTTGCTACTGTACAGTAATGAATCCAGCCAGTGGCTGACTGGAGGCAGGATTGAAGGGGGGAATGATTTGGATGGCTGGTCCTCTGGTATGACTACAGCTCAACAAGAATCTGATTCCATGTAGGCTAATGTGGTTCTGAATCGGTTATGTTTTGAACTAGGTATGTGAACGGTTATTCCAATAGCCAAACGGACGTTAGGATTTAAATACTTTTGTGAGTATGACTTTTTTTGTGGGGGGGGGTATTTTAACATGAACAAAAACTTTTTCTGAGTTACATTTAACATCCATGTGACATTGTTAAATACAAGAATTCTTAGTTTAATAAAACTAACTTTTTTGGGTAGTTTTTATGACGCCACAGACTGGTAGTCGACCGGTAGCCTTCACTGTGTAGCTTGTTGTTTGTGTTGGCCAATCAAAGGGGCTCAATGTGGAACGAAAATTCACTAATGCAACGCTAGATGGAATAAAATTTAAAAGCTAGCCAAATGAGAGGGAGAAAGCTACAACCAGCAACCAACGGGTAGGCTGTTTTATCTGAATGGGGTTTGGGGTGAAAGTGCAGCATGTGGCCGCAGCATTAGCCTAGCTGTCTACACAGAGTGTACCAAACATTAAGAACACCTCTTTCCATGACAGACTGACCAGGTGAATCCAGGTGAAAGTGATGATCCCCTTATTGATGTCACTTGTTAAATCTGATACAGTCAGTGTAGATGAAGGGGACGGGACGGGTTGAAGAAGCCTTGAGACATGGATTGTGTATGTGGGGGGGATTTTCAACTCAATATTTAGTGTTCCTAATGTTTTGTATAGTCAGTGTGAAGCTGGCTCTTCTCTAGGCTACTCTATCCAAGACAGGGACTTCCATGATGATACGTTGTGTGATGATGAATAACATTGTGACTGCTACCAGTTAGCTCGTCTTGGCTGTAGCTGAGTTGCCTTGGTGTCTCTCCTCTTCCTCCATCTGCTCGCTCCCTTCTCCTACGTTACTAACCGGCCCATCCACAACAGCAGCAGCCATAGCGTGCCGGCCCATCCACAGCAGCAGCAGCCATAGCGTGCCGGCCCATCCACAGCAGCAGCAGCCATAGCGTGCCGGCCCATCCACAGCAGCAGCAGCCATAGCGTGCCGGCCCATCCACAGCAGCAGCAGCCATAGCGTGCCGGCCCATCCACAACAGCAGCAGCCATAGCGTGCCGGCCCATCCACAACAGCAGCAGCCATAGCGTGCCGGCCCATCCACAGCAGCAGCAGCCATAGCGTGCCGGCCCATCCACAGCAGCAGCAGCCATAGCGTGCCGGCCCATCCACAGCAGCAGCAGCCATAGCGTGCCGGCCCATCCACAACAGCAGCAGCCATAGCGTGCCGGCCCATCCACAACAGCAGCAGCCATAGCGTGCCGGCCCATCCACAGCAGCAGCAGCCATAGCGTGCCGGCCCATCCACAGCAGCAGCAGCCATAGCGTGCCGGCCCATCCTCACCAGCAGCAGCCATAGCGTGCCGGCCCATCCACAGCAGCAGCAGCCATAGCGTGCCGGCCCATCCACAGCAGCAGCAGCCATACGTGCCGGTTCCAGCAGCAGCCATAGCGTGCCGGCCCATCCACAGCAGCAGCAGCCATAGCGTGCCGGCCCATCCACAACAGCAGCAGCCATAGCGTGCCGGCCCATCCATCAGCAGCCATAGCGTGCCGGCCCATCCACAGCAGCAGCAGCCATAGCGTGCCGGCCCATCCACAGCAGCAGCAGCCATAGCGTGCCGGCCCATCCACAGCAGCAGCAGCCATAGCGTGCCGGCCCATCCACAGCAGCAGCAGCCATAGCGTGCCGGCCCATCCACAGCAGCAGCAGCCATAGCGTGCCGGCCCATCCACAGCAGCAGCAGCCATAGCGTGCCGGCCCATCCTCTGCAGCAGCAGCCATAGCGTGCCGGCCCATCCTCAGCAGCAGCCATAGCGTGCCGGCCCATCCACAGCAGCAGCAGCCATAGCGTGCCAGGTTTCCTGTTCTGAATCCTCTAGCTACGTTTGGTTCAGTTAGGCCAAGTTTCCTGTTCTGAATTCTCTAGCTACGTTTGGTTCAGTTAGGCCAAGTTTCCTGTTCTGAATTCTCTAGCTACGTTTGGTTCAGTTAGGCCAAGTTTCCTGTTCTGAATTCTCTAGCTACGTTTGGTTCAGTTAGGCCAAGTTTCCTGTTCTGAATTCTCTAGCTACGTTTGGTTCAGTTAGGCCAAGTTTCCTGTTCTGAATTCTCTAGCTACGTTTGGTTCAGTTAGGCCAAGTTTCCTGTTCTGAATTCTCTAGCTACGTTTGGTTCAGTTACGCCAAGTTTCCTGTTCTGAATCCTCTAGCTACGTTTGGTTCCTCGACAACCTAAAGGTCCAATGCAGCTGTTTTTCTCACCTTGCTGTGGTTGTTCTCAATTAAAATGGTCAAACAGAAAAAAGCTTGTTAGCGAAGAGTAATTTCTTAAGCAAGAATGTAGCTAGGGCTGCCTGGGAGTGGTCTGAGTGGGGAAACTCAAAACGAGCTCTTATTGGTCTATTAACAAACTCCATCCCACCAAAACAGGCTGTCTTTTCTAACAGCTCTTACACTAAAAGGGCATTATGATTTTCAGTGTTATTTCAACCTCCATAGTGTGAATATAAAACACAGAGTCTTTAAGGTCTGTTCTGTCTTTTACTGTCGTTCTAGTTTCTGGTTCTGTTTTGGGCTCAGCCAGGAGGTGATGGGTGTAAACTCTGGGCCCAGAAATAGACTTCTAGAACCCGTGGTGCTCCGTTTCTCATTCTCTCCTCTCTTTATCTCGCTCTCACCTGCCTCTGTGGAAGACAAGAGGTGCTAACGAGCACCACCTGCCACAGCCCTTCCCTAAGAACATGTGATTTCCCCCCCCAGTCATCACACTCCTATTGTAACTCAACTTATTTCCTTCTGCTTCTCCCTCTTCCTCTCCCGTTCTTCTCTTTCCTGTATCTCCTCAACCTCCCTCCTATCCTCCCTCTCTCTCCTTCTCGTCCTCCCCTCTCTCTCATGCTGTTCATCTCTAAGTGTGGAGGTGATTGGCATCCTGGCTTCCTGCTGCTTCTCTGTACAGCATCACTGTAATGTGTGTTTGTGGGTTAACTGTCTCTGTCTGTGTGTGTGTGAATATAACGGAGTATGGAATGTTGTTTAAAAACGGTTTATTCTGTGTGTGTCAGGTTAACTCTGTCCTTCCTCTTTGTGTGGTGCTAGGTGATTTAAACCTGTCCTCTCTACTCAGTGTGGTGCTAGGTGATTTAAACCTGTCCTCTACCCAGTGTGGTGCTCGGTGGTTTAACCCTGTCCTCTCTACTCAGTGTGGTGCTCGGTGATTTAAACCTGTCCTCTACCCAGTGTGGTGCTCGGTGGTTTAACCCTGTCCTCTCTACTTAGTGTGGTGCTATATGGTTGAACCCTGTCCTCTCTACTTAGTGTGGTGCTAGGTGGTTGAACCCTGTCCTGTCCTCTCTACTCAGTGTGAATGGAGCAGTGTGAGAGTGCAGCCTCTCTCCTGGCCTCCGTGCGGGAGCAGGAGCGTCAGTTTGAGCGTCTGACTCGCGCTCTGGAGGAGGAGAGAGGTGCGGAGGCACCCTCCCACGCCCTCCCCCAATCTACAGGTAAAGCCCTCGCCCCCAGTGGGATCATCCACCACCCCCATAGCATTCATGGGATCATCCACCACCCCCATAGCCATCAGTTGAACCCTGTCCTCTCTACTTAGTGTGGTGCATCCACCACCCCCATAGCCATCATGGTATCACCCATTCCATCACTTCATCCTCGTTTCATCACCGTTCAACCGTCCTTGTAACTATCCATGCCGTCACCTCCATAGCTGCCGTTAGGGTTGCAACATTCCGATATCTTCCAGGAGGGAATAAGCAGGAAATTGGAGGATTTCCGGAAAACCTGTGGATTTTCCACATGAAGTTCACAGAATTGTTCAATCCGAGCCCCCATGGTATCATCCATTGCCTCACCCCAACCGTCACGTCCCGTCTCGTTCCATCATTGGTCAACCCTCCCTGTAGCCATCATTGGTCAACCCTCCCTGCTAGCCATCATTGGTCAACCCTCCCTGATAGCCATCATTGGTCAACCCTCCCTGTAGCCATCATTGGTCAACCCTCCCTGTAGCCATCATTGGTCAACCCTCCCTGTAGCCATCATTGGTCAACCCTCCCTGTAGCCATCATTGGTCCGCCCTAAGACAGTCCTAAGGCTCATATGATAAAACATTATACCGTATGTTCAGTGTTAATGATCCCAGTCCATGGCTGATCCTGTGGTCAGAATATTACAGATCGTTCAGACAGTAGAATTGCAGTATTTAGTTTGAGAATACAACTCTGACTGACCAGATGTTAGCTGTTAGCTAAATGCTAACGTGTGAAAATGAACACAATTGCAAAGACGGGCAAATCCAGCTCAACATTATACAAGCATTGCTTGTAGCTACTGAATGTCATTTTTTGGTGCTTTTCTGGAGGAGGAGCAGCATGTGTACACTGAGCAGAAGGGAGAACAGAGGAGGAAAAACACACTTTATTTTTTACAAATAGTATACTGCTGCCTGCTTGATTCATAACCGGTTGGGTTTTGTCCAATCCCTGGTCTAGGTTACTGTTTACCATGTCCACTTCCTGCTTAGTGTCTGTGACTGTCAGGCTTCCCTGTCTGGACGTAGTGACCTCATAGCTTTAGATTACTTGCGAGCACGCGCACACACACACACACACACACACTGTCTGGTAAGCAGACACACTGAGGTGTGTCATTTTCCCACCCTCAGGCATTTTATAAACACACTACACGGTAAACACATAGTCTCCTCTCTCAGGGTTGGTCTGGTCAGTCAGTGTTGTATCTCTGGAGAACAGACAGGGTTGGAATGTGCCTGGTCTTCACCCTGTTTACAGAGCTGACAGGCACACACACACTGAGAACCCCACTGAGACACACACACACGGCCAACTGACAACCCACTGACAGGTTCTCACACGCCCTGCTCTCTCGGAGGCTCTTCCTGTCTGGCTGGCAGCAGTGTTGCTCTCTCTGAACCGGTCTCTCCTCATCCTCCATGTCTCCCCCATTCTGTCCTTCATTTGTTTTTTTCAGTCACGTCATCAATTGTTTTATTGCTTGTCTAGTTTGTACTTACTGTATTTCTGCTTAATGTCTGGGGTTGACTGAATGGGATGTGGTGGTGCCTGTTGTCTGGGGTTGAATGAGTGGGATGTGGTGGTGCCTGTTGACTGAATGGGATGTGGTGGTGCCTGTTGTCTGGGGTTGACTGAATGGGATGTGGTGGTGCCTGTTGACTGAATGGGATGTGGTGGTGCCTGTTGTCTGGGGTTGACTGAATGGGATGTGGTGGTGCCTGTTGACTGAATGGGATGTGGTGGTGCCTGTTGTCTGGGGTTGAATGAATGGGATGTGGTGGTGCCTGTTGTCTGGGGTTGAATGAATGGGATGTGGTGGTGCCTGTGCTGGGGTTGACTGAATGGGATGTGGTGGTGCCTGTTGTCTGGGGTTGACTGAATGGGATGTGGTGGTGCCTGTTGTCTGGGGTTGACTGAATGGGATGTGGTGGTGCCTGTTGTCTGGGGTTGAATGAATGGGATGTGGTGGTGCCTGTTGTCTGGGGTTGAAATGGGATGTGGTGGTGCCTGTTGTCTGGGGTTGAATGAATGGGATGTGGTGGTGCCTGTTGTCTGGGGTTGAATGAATGGGATGTGGTGGTGCCTGTCTGGGGTTGAATGAATGGGATGTGGTGGTGCCTGTTGTCTGGGGTTGACTGAATGGGATGTGGTGGTGCCTGTTGTCTGGGGTTGAATGAATGGGATGTGGTGGTGCCTGTTGTCTGGGGTTGAATGAATGGGATGTGGTGGTTGTCTGGGGTTGAATGAATGGGATGTGGTGGTGCCTGTTGTCTGGGGTTGAATGAATGGGATGTGGTGGTGCCTGTTGTCTGGGGTTGAATGAATGGGATGTGGTGGTGCTGAATGGGGATGTGGTGGTGCCTGTTGTCTGGGGTTGAATGAATGGGATGTGGTGGTGCCTGACTGAATGGGATCTGGGGTTGAATGAATGGGATGTGGTGGTGCCTGTTGTCTGGGGTTGAATGAATGGGATGTGGTGGTGCCTGTTGTCTGGGGTTGACTGAATGGGATGTGGTGGTGCCTGTTGTCTGGGGTTGAATGAATGGGATGTGGTGGTGCCTGTTGTCTGGGGTTGAATGAATGGGATGTGGTGGTGCCTGTTGTCTGGGGTTGAATGAATGGGATGTGGTGGTGCCTGTTGTCTGGGGTTGAATGAATGGGATGTGGTGGTGCCTGTTGTCTGGGGTTGAATGAATGGATGTGGTGGTGCCTGTTGTCTGGGGTTGAATGAATGGGATGTGGTGGTGCCTGTTGTCTGGGGTTGAATGAATGGATGTGGTGGTGCCTGTTGACTGAATGGGATGTGACTGAATGGGATGTGGTGGTGCCTGTTGACTGAGTGGGATGTGGTGGTGCCTGTTGACTGAATGGGATGTGGTGGTGCCTGTTGTCTGGGGTTGACTGAATGGGATGTGGTGGTGCCTGTTGACTGGGGTTGACTGAATGGGATGTGGTGGTGCCTGTTGACTGAATGGGATGTGGTGGTGCCTGTTGTCTGGGGTTGACTGAATGGGATGTGGTGGTGCCTGTTGACTGGGGTTGAATGAATGGGATGTGATGGTGCCTGTTGTCTGGGGTTGAATGAATGGGATGTGGTGGTGCCTGTTGTCTGGGGTTGACTGAATGGGATGTGGTGGTGCCTGTTGACTGAATGGGATGTGGTGGTGCCTGTTGTCTGGGGTTGACTGAATGGGATGTGGTGGTGCCTGTTGACTGAATGGGATGTGGTGGTGCCTGTTGACTGAATGGGATGTGGTGGTGCCTGTTGTCTGGGGTTGACTGAATGGGATGTGGTGGTGCCTGTTGACTGAATGGGATGTGGTGGTGCCTGTGTGTGTGAAAGGAGCCTGGAGCTCTGTCTCTCTGTGTCCTGTGTTAACCTGCTCCTCTGAATGTTTGGAATAACTCTGCTCCTCCTTGGCCACTGGCCCTGCGGTTGACACACACACACACACACACACACACACACACACACACACACACACACACACACACACACACACACACACACACACACTGTCCTCTCGTGTAAACTACTCCTGTCTTCCCCTCCGCTCTACAGAATGGGCGTGTTTCTTGTGATGCGGACATAGAGAGGCTCACACTGAAGGAGGGATACGTCAACGGGACACATGTAAGCTGTGTGTGTGTACCGGAATATGTCTTCCTCTTTGGCAGTTGTGACTGTCTATGTATCTGTGTGTGTGACATGTTTGCCTGTGTTAATTAAGTTCGCTAGTGTGCATTTATCTGTGTGTGTGTGTGTGTGTGTTATATTGTGTGTGTGGGTGTGTGTGTGTGTGTGTTATATTGTGGGTGTAACGGTGTCTGTCTCCGTTCTTCAGTACAGGATGGAGCCTGGTCAAGTCGTCCAGGAGACAGTTACCGTGGAAGATGACCCGCACGAGGTGCCCCCCGTCATCTCCGTGGAAACCAGCGAAGACGGCACCACGCGCCGCACAGAAACTACGGTACTACCTTTACTTCCACACACACAGTTGACACTTGAGGATTGTGAATGACATCAGCTAATGGATTGATCTTTTCTGCCTCCACACCCCTTACACTTCTCTCACTTACCTTTTTCTCCCCTCCTTTTCCTCTCCAACCTCTCTACCCCTCCCCTGACTCATGTCATCTCCTCCGACTCACTCATGTCATCTCCTCCGTGTCTGACACTAACCTCTCTCCCCTGACTCATGTCACCTCCTCCGTGTCTGACACTAACCTCTCTCCCCTGACTCATGTCATCTCCTCCGTGTCTGACCTCTCTCCCCTGACTCATGTCATCTCCTCCGTGTCTAACCTCTCTCCCCTGACTCTTGTCATCTCCTCCGTGTCTAACCCCTCTCCCCTGACTCATGTCATCTCCTCCGTGTCTGACCTCTCTCCCCTGACTCATGTCATCTCCTCCGTGTCTAACCTCTCTCCCCTGACTCTTGTCATCTCCTCCGTGTCTAACCTCTCTCCCCTGACTCATGTCATCTCCTCCGTGTCTAACCTCTCTCCCCTGACTCATGTCATCTCCTCCGTGTCTAACCTCTCTCCCCTGACTCATGTCACCTCCTCCGTGTCTAACCTCTCTCCCCTGACTCATGTCATCTCCTCCGTGTCTAACCTCTCTCCCCTGACTCATGTCACCTCCTCCGTGTCTGACACTAACCTCTCTCCCCTGACTCATGTCACCTCCTCCGTGTCTAACCTCTCTCCCCTGACTCATGTCATCTCCTCTGTGTCTAACCTCTCTCCCCTGACTCATGTCATCTCCCTCTCCCCTGACTCATGTCATCTCCTCCGTGTCTGACACTAACCTCTCTCCCCTGACTCATGTCATCTCCTCCGTGTCTAACCTCTCTCCCCTGACTCATGTCACCTCCTCCGTGTCTGACACTAACCTCTCTCCCCTGACTCATGTCATCTCCTCCCGTGTCTAACCTCTCTCCCCTGACTCATGTCATCTCCTCCGTGTCTAACCTCTCTCCCCTGACTCATGTCATCTCCTCCGTGTCTAACCTCTCTCCCCTGACTCATGTCATCTCCTCCGTGTCTAACCTCTCTCCCCTGACTCATGTCATCTCCTCCGTGTCTAACCTCTCTCCCCTGACTCATGTCATCTCCTCCGTGTCTAACCTCTCTCCCCTGACTCATGTCATCTCCTCCGTGTCTAACCTCTCTCCCCTGACTCATGTCATCTCCTCCGTGTCTAACCTCTCTCCCCTGACTCATGTCATCTCCTCCGTGTCTAACCTCTCTCCCCTGACTCATGTCATCTCCTCCGTGTCTAACCTCCTCTCTCCCTCTCCCCTGACTCATGTCATCTCCTCTCCTCTCCCCTGACTCATGTGTCTAACCTCTCTCCCCTGACTCATGTCATCTCCTCCGTGTCTAACCTCTCTCCCCTGACTCATGTCATCTCCTCCGTGTCTAACCTCTCTCCCCTGACTCATGTCATCTCCTCCGTGTCTAACCTCTCTCCCCTGACTCATGTCATCTCCTCCGTGTCTAACCTCTCTCCCCTGACTCATGTCATCTCCTCCGTCACCTCTCCCCCTGACTCATGTCATCTCCTCCGTGTCTAACCTCTCTCCCTGACTCATGTCATCTCCTCCGTGTCTAACCTCTCTCCCCTGACTCATGTCATCTCCTCCGTGTCTAACCTCTCTCCCCTGACTCATGTCATCTCCTCCGTGTCTAACCTCTCTCCCCTGACTCATGTCATCTCCTCCGTGTCTAACCTCTCTCCCCTGACTCATGTCATCTCCTCCGTGTCTAACCTCTCTCCCCTGACTCATGTCATCTCCTCCGTGTCTAACCTCTCTCCCCTGACTCATGTCATCTCCTCCGTGTCTAACCTCTCTCCCCTGACTCATGTCATCTCCTCCGTGTCTAACCTCTCTCCCCTGACTCATGTCATCTCCTCCGTGTCTAACCTCTCTCCCCTGACTCATGTCATCTCCTCCGTGTCTAACCTCTCTCCCCTGACTCATGTCATCTCCTCCGTGTCTAACCTCTCTCCCCTGACTCATGTCATCTCCTCCGTGTCTAACCTCTCTCCCCTGACTCATGTCATCTCCTCCGTGTCTAACCTCTCTCCCCTGACTCATGTCATCTCCTCCGTGTCTAACCTCTCTCCCCTGACTCATGTCATCTCCTCCGTGTCTAACCTCTCTCCCCTGACTCTGTCATCTCCTCCGTGTCTAACCTCTCTCCCCTGACTCATGTCATCTCCTCCGTGTCTAACCTCTCTCCCCTGACTCATGTCATCTCCTCCGTGTCTAACCTCTCTCCCCCTGACTCATGTCATCTCCTCCGTGTCTAACCTCTCTCCCCTGACTCATGTCATCTCCTCCGTGTCTAACCTCTCTCCCCTGACTCATGTCATCTCCTCCGTGTCTAACCTCTCTCCCCTGACTCATGTCATCTCCTCCGTGTCTGACCTCTCTCCCCTGACTCATGTCATCTCCTCCGTGTCTAACCTCTCTCCCTGACTCATGTCATCTCCTCCGTGTCTGAACCTCTCTCCCCTGACTCATGTCATCTCCTCCGTGTCTAACCTCTCTCCCCTGACTCATGTCATCTCCTCCGTGTCTGACCTCTCTCCCCTGACTCATGTCATCTCCTCCGTGTCTAACCTCTCTCCCCTGACTCATGTCATCTCCTCTGTGTCTGTCACTCCTCTCTCCCCCCTGACTCATGTCATCTCCTCCGTGTCTAACCTCTCTCCCCTGACTCATGTCATCTCCTCCGTCTATCTCCTCCATCTCCTCCGTGTCTAACCTCTCTCCCCCTGACTCATGTCATCTCCTCCGTGTCTGACCTCCTCTCTCCCCTGACTCATGTCATCTCCTCCGTGTCTGACACTAACCTCTCTCCCCTGACTCATGTCATCTCCTCCGTGTCTAACCTCTCTCCCCTGACTCATGTCATCTCCTCCGTGTCTAACCTCTCTCCCCTGACTCATGTCATCTCCTCCGTGTCTAACCTCTCTCCCCTGACTCATGTCATCTCCTCCGTGTCTAACCTCTCTCCCCTGACTCATGTCATCTCCTCCGTGTCTGACATCTCTCTCCCCTGACTCATGTCATCTCCTCCGTGTCTAACCTCTCTCCCCTGACTCATGTCATCTCCTCCGTGTCTAACCTCTCTCCCCTGACTCATGTCATCTCCTCCGTGTCTAACCTCTCTCCCCTGACTCATGTCATCTCCTCCGTGTCTAACCTCCTCTCTCCCCTGACTCATGTCATCTCCTCCGTGTCTAACCTCTCTCCCCTGACTCATGTCATCTCCTCCGTGTCTAACCTCTCTCCCCTGACTCATGTCATCTCCTCCGTGTCTAACCTCTCTCCCCTGACTCATGTCATCTCCTCCGTGTCTAACCTCTCTCCCCTGACTCATGTCATCTCCTCCGTGTCTAACCTCTCTCCCCTGACTCTTGTCATCTCCTCCGTGTCTAACCTCTCTCCCCTGACTCTTGTCATCTCCTCCGTGTCTAACCTCTCTCCCCTGACTCATGTCATCTCCTCCGTGTCTAACCTCTCTCCCCTGACTCTCCCCTGACTCATGTCATCTCCTCCGTGTCTAACCTCTCTCCCCTGACTCATGTCATCTCCTCCGTGTCTAACCTCTCTCCCCTGACTCATGTCATCTCCTCCGTGTCTAACCTCTCTCCCCTGACTCATGTCATCTCCTCCGTGTCTAACCTCTCTCCCCTGACTCATGTCATCTCCTCCGTGTCTAACCTCTCTCCCCTGACTCATGTCATCTCCTCCGTGTCTAACCTCTCTCCCCTGACTCATGTCATCTCCTCCGTGTCTAACCTCTCTCCCCTGACTCATGTCATCTCCTCCGTGTCTAACCTCTCTCCCCTGACTCATGTCATCTCCTCCGTGTCTAACCTCTCTCCCCTGACTCATGTCATCTCCTCCGTGTCTAACCTCTCTCCCCTGACTCATGTCATCTCCTCCGTGTCTAACCTCTCTCCCCTGACTCATGTCATCTCCTCCGTGTCTAACCTCTCTCCCCTGACTGACTCCTCCGTGTCTAACCTGACTCATCTCCTCCGTGTCTAACCTCTCTCCCCTGACTCATGTCATCTCCTCCGTGTCTAACCTCTCTCCCCTGACTCATGTCATCTCCTCCGTGTCTAACCTCTCTCCCCTGACTCATGTCATCTCCTCCGTGTCTAACCTCTCTCCCCTGACTCATGTCATCTCCTCCGTGTCTAACCTCTCTCCCCTGACTCATGTCATCTCCTCCGTGTCTAACCTCTCTCCCCTGACTCATGTCATCTCCTCCGTGTCTAACCTCTCTCCCCTGACTCATGTCATCTCCTCCGTGTCTAACCTCTCTCCCCTGACTCATGTCATCTCCTCCGTGTCTAACCTCTCTCCCCTGACTCATGTCATCTCCTCCGTGTCTAACCTCTCTCCCCTGACTCATGTCATCTCCTCCGTGTCTAACCTCTCTCCCCTGACTCATGTCATCTCCTCCGTGTCTAACCTCTCTCCCCTGACTCATGTCATCTCCTCCGTGTCTAACCTCTCTCCCCTGACTCTGTCATCTCCTCCGTGTCTAACTAACTCTCTCCCCTGACTCATGTCATCTCCTCCGTGTCTAACCTCTCTCCCCTGACTCATGTCATCTCCTCCGTGTCTAACCTCTCTCCCCTGACTCATGTCATCTCCTCCGTGTCTAACCTCTCTCCCCTGACTCATGTCATCTCCTCCGTGTCTAACCTCTCTCCCCTGACTCATGTCATCTCCTCCGTGTCTAACCTCTCTCCCCTGACTCATGTCATCTCCTCCGTGTCTAACCTCTCTCCCCTGACTCATGTCATCTCCTCCGTGTCTAACCTCTCTCCCCTGACTCATGTCATCTCCTCCGTGTCTACTCATGTCATCTCCTCTGTCTCCCCTCCCTGACTCATGTCATCTCCTCCGTGTCTAACCTCTCTCCCCTGACTCATGTCATCTCCTCCGTGTCTAACCTCTCTCCCCTGACTCATGTCATCTCCTCCGTGTCTAACCTCTCTCCCCTGACTCATGTCATCTCCTCCGTGTCTAACCTCTCTCCCCTGACTCATGTCATCTCCTCCGTGTCTAACCTCTCTCCCCTGACTCATGTCATCTCCTCCGTGTCTAACCTCTCTCCCCTGACTCATGTCATCTCCTCCGTGTCTAACCTCTCTCCCCTGACTCATGTCATCTCCTCCGTGTCTAACCTCTCTCCCCTGACTCATGTCATCTCCTCCGTGTCTAACCTCTCTCCCCTGACTCATGTCATCTCCTCCGTGTCTAACCTCTCTCCCCTGACTCATGTCATCTCCTCCGTGTCTAACCTCTCTCCCCTGACTCATGTCATCTCCTCCGTGTCTAACCTCTCTCCCCTGACTCATGTCATCTCCTCCGTGTCTAACCTCTCTCCCCTGACTCATGTCATCTCCTCCGTGTCTAACCTCTCTCCCCTGACTCATGTCATCTCCTCCGTGTCTAACCTCTCTCCCCTGACTCATGTCATCTCCTCCGTGTCTAACCTCTCTCCCCTGACTCATGTCATCTCCTCCGTGTCTAACCTCTCTCCCCTGACTCATGTCATCTCCTCCGTGTCTAACCTCTCTCCCCTGACTCATGTCATCTCCTCCGTGTCTAACCTCTCTCCCCTGACTCATGTCATCTCCTCCGTGTCTAACCTCTCTCCCCTGACTCATGTCATCTCCTCCGTGTCTAACCTCTCTCCCCTGACATCTCCTCCGTGTCTAACCTCTCTCCCCTGACTGTCATCTCCTCCGTGTCTAACCTCTCTCCCCTGACTCATGTCATCTCCTCCGTGTCTAACCTCTCTCCCCTGACTCATGTCATCTCCTCCGTGTCTAACCTCTCTCCCCTGACTCATGTCATCTCCTCCGTGTCTAACCTCTCTCCCCTGACTCATGTCATCTCCTCCGTGTCTAACCTCTCTCCCCTGACTCATGTCATCTCCTCCGTGTCTAACCTCTCCTCCCCTGACTCATGTCATCTCCTCCGTGTCTCTAACCTCTCTCCCCTGACTCATGTCATCTCCTCCGTGTCTACTCACTCATGTCATCTCCTCCGTGTCTGACACTAACATCTCTCCCCTGACTCATGTCATCTCCTCCGTGTCTAACCTCTCTCCCCTGACTCATGTCATCTCCTCCGTGTCTAACCTCTCTCCCCTGACTCATGTCATCTCCTCCGTGTCTAACCTCTCTCCCCTGACTCATGTCATCTCCTCCGTGTCTAACCTCTCTCCCCTGACTCATGTCATCTCCTCCGTGTCTGACCTCTCTCTCCCCTGACTCATGTCACCTCCTCCGTGTCTAACCTCTCTCCCCTGACTCATGTCATCTCCTCCGTGTCTAACCTCTCTCCCCTGACTCATGTCATCTCCTCCGTGTCTAACCTCTCTCCCCTGACTCATGTCACCTCCTCCGTGTCTAACCTCTCTCCCCTGACTCATGTCATCTCCTCCGTGTCTAACCTCTCTCCCCTGACTCATGTCATCTCCTCCGTGTCTAACCTCTCTCCCCTGACTCATGTCATCTCCTCCGTGTCTAACCTCTCTCCCCTGACTCATGTCATCTCCTCCGTGTCTAACCTCTCTCCCCTGACTCATGTCATCTCCTCCTAACCTCTCTGACTCTGTCATCTCCTCCGTGTCTAACCTCTCTCCCTGACTCATGTCATCTCCTCTCTAACCCTGACTCATGTCATCTCCTCCGTGTCTAACCTCTCTCCCCTGACTCATGTCATCTCCTCCGTGTCTAACCTCTCTCCCCTGACTCATGTCATCTCCTCCGTGTCTAACCTCTCTCCCCTGACTCATGTCATCTCCTCCGTGTCTAACCTCTCTCCCCTGACTCATGTCATCTCCTCCGTGTCTAACCTCTCTCCCCTGACTCATGTCATCTCCTCCGTGTCTAACCTCTCTCCCCTGACTCATGTCATCTCCTCCGTGTCCCTCCCCCTGACTCATGTCATCTCCTCCGTGTCTAACCTCTCTCCCCTGACTCATGTCATCTCCTCCGTGTCTAACCTCTCTCCCCTGACTCATGTCATCTCCTCCGTGTCTAACCTCTCTCCCCTGACTCATGTCATCTCCTCCGTGTCTAAACTCTCTCCCCTGACTCATGTCATCTCCTCCGTGTCTACCTCATGACTCATGTCATCTCCGTGTCTAACCTCTCTCCCCTGACTCATGTCATCTCCTCCGTGTCTAACCTCTCTCCCCTGACTCTTGTCATCTCCTCCGTGTCTAACCTCTCTCCCCTGACTCATGTCATCTCCTCCGTGTCTGACCTCTCTCCCCTGACTCATGTCATCTCCCTCTCCCCTGACTCTTGTCATCTCCTCCGTGTCTAACCTCTCTCCCCTGACTCATGTCATCTCCTCCGTGTCTAACCTCTCTCCCCTGACTCATGTCATCTCCTCCGTGTCTAACCTCTCTCCCCTGACTCATGTCATCTCCTCCGTGTCTAACCTCTCTCCCCTGACTCATGTCATCTCCTCCGTGTCTAACCTCTCTCCCCTGACTCATGTCATCTCCTCCGTGTCTAACCTAACCTCTCCCCCTGACTCATGTCATCTCCTCCGTGTCTAACCTCTCTCCCCTGACTCATGTCATCTCCTCCGTGTCTAACCTCTCTCCCCTGACTCATGTCATCTCCTCCGTGTCTAACCTCTCTCCCCTGACTCATGTCATCTCCTCCGTGTCTAACCTCTCTCCCCTGACTCATGTCATCTCCTCCGTGTCTAACCTCTCTCCCCTGACTCATGTCATCTCCTCCGTGTCTAACCTCTCTCCCCTGACTCATGTCATCTCCTCCGTGTCTAACCTCTCTCCCCTGACTCATGTCATCTCCTCCGTGTCTAACCTCTCTCCCCTGACTCATGTCATCTCCTCCGTGTCTAACCTCTCTCCCCTGACTCATGTCCTCTCTCCCCTGACTCATGTCATCTCCTCCGTGTCTAACCTCTCTCCCCTGACTCATGTCATCTCCTCCGTGTCTAACCTCTCTCTCCCCTCCTGACTCATGTCATCTCCTCCGTGTCTAACCTCTCTCCCCTGACTCATGTCATCTCCTCCGTGTCTAACTCAATCTCTCTCCCTGACTCATGTCATCTCCTCCGTGTCTAACCTCTCTCCCCTGACTCATGTCATCTCCTCCGTGTCTAACCTCTCTCCCCTGACTCATGTCATCTCCTCCGTGTCTAACCTCTCTCCCCTGACTCATGTCATCTCCTCCGTGTCTGACACTAACCTCTCTCCCCTGACTCATGTCATCTCCTCCGTGTCTAACCTCTCTCCCCTGACTCATGTCATCTCCTCCGTGTCTGACTCATGTCATCTCCTCCGTGTCTAACCTCTCTCCCCTGACTCATGTCATCTCCTCCGTGTCTAACCTCTAACTCATGTCATCTCTCTCCCTCTCCCCTGACTCATGTCATCTCCTCCGTGTCTAACCTCTCTCCCCTGACTCATGTCATCTCCTCCGTGTCTAACCTCTCTCCCCTGACTCATGTCATCTCCTCCGTGTCTAACCTCTCTCCCCTGACTCATGTCATCTCCTCCGTGTCTAACCTCTCTCCCCTGACTCATGTCATCTCCTCCGTGTCTGACCTCTCTCCCCTGACTCATGTCATCTCCTCCGTGTCTGACTCACTCTCTCCCCTCCCCTGACTCTGTCATCTCCTCCGTGTCTGACCTCTCTCCCCTGACTCATGTCAACCTCCTCCCTGACTCTGTCATCTCCTCCGTGTCTAACCTCTCTCCCCTGACTCATGTCATCTCCTCCGTGTCTAACCTCTCTCCCCTGACTCATGTCATCTCCTCCGTGTCTAACCTCTCTCCCCTGACTCATGTCATCTCCTCCGTGTCTAACCTCTCTCCCCTGACTCATGTCATCTCCTCCGTGTCTAACCTCTCTCCCCTGACTCATGTCATCTCCTCCGTGTCTAACCTCTCTCCCCTGACTCATGTCATCTCCTCCGTGTCTAACCTCTCTCCCCTGACTCATGTCATCTCCTCCGTGTCTAACCTCTCTCCCCTGACTCATGTCATCTCCTCCGTGTCTAACCTCTCTCCCCTGACTCATGTCATCTCCTCCGTGTCTAACCTCTCTCCCCTGACTCATGTCATCTCCTCCGTGTCTAACCTCTCTCCCCTGACTCATGTCATCTCCTCCGTGTCTAACCTCTCTCCCCTGACTCATGTCATCTCCTCCGTGTCTAACCTCTCTCCCCTGACTCATGTCATCTCCTCCGTGTCTAACCTCTCTCCCCCTGACTCATGTCATCTCCTCCGTGTCTAACCTCTCTCCCCTGACTCATGTCATCTCCTCCGTGTCTAACCTCTCTCCCCTGACTCATGTCATCTCCTCCGTGTCTAACCTCTCTCCCTGACTCATGTCATCTCCTCCGTGTCTAACCTCTCTCCCCTGACTCATGTCATCTCCTCCGTGTCTAACCTCTCTCCCCTGACTCATGTCATCTCCTCCGTGTCTAACCTCTCTCCCCTGACTCATGTCATCTCCTCCGTGTCTAACCTCTCTCCCCTGACTCATGTCATCTCCTCCGTGTCTAACCTCTCTCCCCTGACTCATGTCATCTCCTCCGTGTCTAACCTCTCTCCCCTGACTCATGTCATCTCCTCCGTCTAACCTCTCTCCCCTGACTCTAACCTCTCTCCCCTGACTCATGTCATCTCCTCCGTGTCTAACATCTCTCCCCTGACTCATGTCATCTCCTCCGTGTCTGACCTCTCTCCCCTGACTCATGTCATCTCCTCCGTGTCTGACCTCTCTCTCCCCTGACTCATGTCAACCTCTCTCTCCTCCGTGTCTGACTCATGTCACTCCTCCTCTCTCCCCTGACTCATGTCATCTCCTCCGTGTCTAACCTCTCTCCCCTGACTCATGTCATCTCCTCCGTGTCTAACCTCTCTCCCCTGACTCATGTCATCTCCTCCGTGTCTAACCTCTCTCCCCTGACTCATGTCATCTCCTCCGTGTCTAACCTCTCTCCCCTGACTCATGTCATCTCCTCCGTGTCTAACCTCTCTCCCCTGACTCATGTCATCTCCTCCGTGTCTAACCTCTCTCCCCTGACTCATGTCATCTCCTCCGTGTCTAACCTCTCTCCCCTGACTCATGTCATCTCCTCCGTGTCTGACACTAACCTCTCTCCCCTGACTCATGTCATCTCCTCCGTGTCTGACACTAACCTCTCTCCCCTGACTCATGTCATCTCCTCCGTGTCTAACCTCTCTCCCCTGACTCATGTCATCTCCTCCGTGTCTAACCTCTCTCCCCTGACTCATGTCATCTCCTCCGTGTCTAACCTCTCTCCCCTGACTCATGTCATCTCCTCCGTGTCTAACCTCTCTCCCCTGACTCATGTCATCTCCTCCGTGTCTAACCTCTCTCCCCTGACTCATGTCATCTCCTCCGTGTCTAACCTCTCTCCCCTGACTCATGTCATCTCCTCCGTGTCTAACCTCTCTCCCCTGACTCATGTCATCTCCTCCGTGTCTAACCTCTCTCCCCTGACTCATGTCATCTCCTCCGTGTCTGTCATCTCCTCCGTAACCTCTCTCCCTGACTCATGTCATCTCCTCCGTGTCTAACCTCTCTCCCCTGACTCATGTCATCTCCTCCGTGTCTAACCTCTCTCCCCTGACTCATGTCATCTCCTCCGTGTCTAACATCTCCTCCGTGTCTAACCTCTCTCCCCTGACTCATGTCATCTCCTCCGTGTCTAACCTCTCTCCCCTGACTCATGTCATCTCCTCCGTGTCTAACCTCTCTCCCCTGACTCATGTCATCTCCTCCGTGTCTAACCTCTCTCCCCTGACTCATGTCATCTCCTCCGTGTCTAACCTCTCTCCCCTGACTCTCTCCCCTGACTGTCATCTCCTCCGTGTCTAACCTCTCTCCCCTGACTCATGTCATCTCCTCCGTGTCTAACCTCTCTCCCCTGACTCATGTCATCTCCTCCGTGTCTAACCTCTCTCCCCTGACTCATGTCATCTCCTCCGTGTCTAACCTCTCTCCCCTGACTCATGTCATCTCCTCCGTGTCTAACCTCTCTCCCCTGACTCATGTCATCTCCTCCGTGTCTAACCTCTCTCCCCTGACTCATGTCATCTCCTCCGTGTCTAACCTCTCTCCCATCTCCTCCGACTCTCCCCTGACTCATGTCATCTCCTCCGTGTCTAACCTCTCTCCCCTGACTCATGTCATCTCCTCCGTGTCTAACCTCTCTCCCCTGACTCATGTCATCCTCCTCCCCTGTCAACATCTCCTCCGTGTCTAACCTCTCTCCCCTGACTCATGTCATCTCCTCCGTGTCTAACCTCTCTCCCCTGACTCATGTCATCTCCTCCGTGTCTAACCTCTCTCCCCCCTGACTCATGTCATCTCCTCCGTGTCTAACCTCTCTCCCCTGACTCATGTCATCTCCTCCGTGTCTAACCTCTCTCCCCTCTGTCACTCCTCCGTGTCAACCTCCTCCCCTGACTCATGTCATCTCCTCCGTGTCTAACCTCTCTCCCCTGACTCATGTCATCTCCTCCGTGTCTAACCTCTCTCCCCTGACTCATGTCATCTCCTCCGTGTCTAACCTCTCTCCCCTGACTCATGTCATCTCCTCCGTGTCTAACCTCTCTCCCCTGACTCATGTCATCTCCTCCGTGTCTAACCTCTCTCCCCTGACTCATGTCATCTCCTCCGTGTCTAACCTCTCTCCCCTGACTCATGTCATCTCCTCCGTGTCTAACCTCTCTCCCCTGACTCATGTCATCTCCTCCGTGTCTAACCTCTCTCCCCTGACTCATGTCATCTCCTCCGTGTCTGAACCCTCTCTCCCCTGACTCATGTCATCTCCTCCGTGTCTGACACTAACCTCTCCCCCTGACTCATGTCATCTCCTCCGTGTCTAACCTCTCTCCCCTGACTCATGTCATCTCCTCCGTGTCTAACCTCTCTCCCCTGACTCATGTCATCTCCTCTGTGTCTAACCTCTCTCCCCTGACTCATGTCATCTCCTCCGTGTCTAACCTCTCTCCCCTGACTCATGTCATCTCCTCCGTGTCTAACCTCTCTCATGTCATCTCCTCCGTGTCTAACCCTCTCCCCTGACTCATGTCATCTCCTCCGTGTCTAACCTCTCTCCCCTGACTCATGTCATCTCCTCCGTGTCTAACCTCTCTCCCCTGACTCATGTCATCTCCTCCGTGTCTAACCTCTCTCCCCTGACTCATGTCATCTCCTCCGTGTCTAACCTCTCTCCCCTGACTCATGTCATCTCCTCCGTGTCTAACCTCTCTCCCCTGACTCATGTCATCTCCTCCGTGTCTAACCTCTCTCCCCTGACTCATGTCTTCTCCTCCGTGTCTCCCTCTCCCCTGACTCATGTCATCTCCTCCGTGTCTAACCTCTCTCCCCTGACTCATGTCATCTCCTCCGTGTCTAACCTCTCTCCCCTGACTCATGTCATCTCCTCCGTGTCTAACCTCTCTCCCCTGACTCATGTCATCTCCTCCGTGTCTAACCTCTCTCCCTGACTCATGTCATCTAACCTCTCTCCCCTGACTCATGTCATCTCCTCCGTGTCTGACACTAACCTCTCTCCCATCTCCTGACTCATGTCATCTCCTCCGTGTCTAACCTCCATCTCCTCTCCCCTGACTCATGTCATCTCCTCCGTGTCTAACCTCTCTCCCCTGACTCATGTCATCTCCTCCGTGTCTAACCTCTCTCCCCTGACTCATGTCATCTCCTCCGTGTCTAACCTCTCTCCCCTGACTCATGTCATCTCCTCCTCCCTGACTCATGTCATCTCCTCCGTGTCTAACCTCTCTCCCCTGACTCATGTCATCTCCTCCGTGTCTAACCTCTCTCCCCTGACTCATGTCATCTCCTCCGTGTCTAACCTCTCTCCCCTGACTCATGTCATCTCCTCCGTGTCTAACCTCTCTCCCCTGACTCATGTCATCTCCTCCGTGTCTAACCTCTCTCCCCCTGACTCATGTCATCTCCTCCGTGTCTAACTAACCTCTCCCCTCATGACTCATGTCATCTCCTCCCCTGTCTAACCCTCTCTCCCTCCCCTGACTCATGTCATCTCCTCCGTGTCTAACCTCTCTCCCCTGACTCATGTCATCTCCTCCGTGTCTAACCTCTCTCCCCTGACTCATGTCATCTCCTCCGTGTCTAACCTCTCTCCCCTGACTCATGTCATCTCCTCCGTGTCTAACCTCTCTCCCCTGACTCATGTCATCTCCTCCGTGTCTAACCTCTCTCCCCTGACTCATGTCATCTCCTCCGTGTCTAACCTCTCTCCCCTGACTCATGTCATCTCCTCCGTGTCTAACCTCTCTCCCCTGACTCATGTCATCTCCTCCGTGTCTAACCTCTCTCCCCTGACTCATGTCATCTCCTCCGTGTCTAACCTCTCTCCCCTGACTCATGTCATCTCCTCCGTGTCTAACCTCTCTCCCCTGACTCATGTCATCTCCTCCGTGTCTAACCTCTCTCCCCTGACTCATGTCATCTCCTCCGTGTCTAACCTCTCTCCCCTGACTCATGTCATCTCCTCCGTGTCTGAACCTCTCTCCCCTGACTCATGTCATCTCCTCCGTGTCTAACCTCTCTCCCCTGACTCATGTCATCTCCTCCGTGTCTAACCTCTCTCCCCTGACTCATGTCATCTCCTCCGTGTCTAACCTCTCTCCCCTGACTCATGTCATCTCCTCCGTGTCTAACCTCTCTCCCCTGACTCATGTCATCTCCTCCGTGTCTAACCTCTCTCCCCTGACTCATGTCATCTCCTCCGTGTCTAACCTCTCTCCCCTGACTCATGTCATCTCCTCCGTGTCTGACACTCCTCTCCCCCTGACTCATGTCATCTCCTCCGTGTCTAACCTCTCTCCCCCCTGACTCATGTCATCTCCTCCGTGTCTAACCTCTCTCCCCTGACTCATGTCATCTCCTCCGTGTCTAACCTCTCTCCCCTGACTCATGTCATCTCCTCCGTGTCTGACCCCTCTCTCCCCTGACTCATGTCATCTCCTCCGTGTCTGACTAACCTCTCTCCCCCCCTGACTCATGTCATCTCCTCCGTGTCACCTCCTCCCCCTGACTCATGTCATCTCCTCCGTGTCTAACCTCTCTCCCCTGACTCATGTCATCTCCTCCGTGTCTAACCTCTCTCCCCTGACTCATGTCATCTCCTCCGTGTCTAACCTCTCTCCCCTGACTCATGTCATCTCCTCCGTGTCTAACCTCTCTCCCCTGACTCATGTCATCTCCTCCGTGTCTAACCTCTCTCCCCTGACTCATGTCATCTCCTCCGTGTCTAACCTCTCTCCCCTGACTCATGTCATCTCCTCCGTGTCTAACCTCTCTCCCCTGACTCATGTCATCTCCTCCGTGTCTAACCTCCGTGTCTGTCATCTCCTCCGTGTCTAACCTCTCTCCCCTGACTCATGTCATCTCCTCCGTGTCTGACATGTCATCTCCTCCGTGTCTAACCTCTCTCCCCATCTGACTCATGTCATCTCCTCCGTGTCTAACCTCTCTCCCCTGACTCATGTCATCTCCTCCGTGTCTAACCTCTCTCCCCTGACTCATGTCATCTCCTCCGTGTCTAACCTCTCTCCCCTGACTCATGTCATCTCCTCCGTGTCTAACCTCTCTCCCCTGACTCATGTCATCTCCTCCGTGTCTAACCTCTCTCCCCTGACTCATGTCATCTCCTCCGTGTCTAACCTCTCTCCCCTGACTCATGTCATCTCCTCCGTGTCTAACCTCTCTCCCCTGACTCATGTCATCTCCTCCGTGTCTAACCTCTCTCCCCTGACTCATCTCCTCCGTCATCTCCCCTGACTCCATCTCCTCCGTGTCTAACCTCTCTCCCCTGACTCATGTCATCTCCTCCGTGTCTAACCTCTCTCCCCTGACTCATGTCATCTCCTCCGTGTCTAACCTCTCTCCCCCTGACTCATGTCATCTCCTCCGTGTCTAACCTCTCTCCCCTGACTCATGTCATCTCCTCCGTGTCTAACCTCTCTCCCCTGACTCATGTCATCTCCTCCGTGTCTAACCTCTCTCCCCTGACTCATGTCATCTCCTCCGTGTCTAACCTCTCTCCCCTGACTCATGTCATCTCCTCCGTGTCTAACCTCTCTCCCCTGACTCATGTCATCTCCTCCGTGTCTAACCTCTCTCCCCTGACTCATGTCATCTCCTCCGTGTCTAACCTCTCTCCCCTGACTCATGTCATCTCCTCCGTGTCTAACCTCTCTCCCCTGACTCATGTCATCTCCTCCGTGTCTAACCTCTCTCCCCTGACTCATGTCATCTCCTCCGTGTCTAACCTCTCTCCCCTGACTCATGTCATCTCCTCCGTGTCTAACCTCTCTCCCCTGACTCATGTCATCTCCTCCGTGTCTAACCTCTCTCCCCTGACTCATGTCATCTCCTCCGTGTCTAACCTCTCTCCCCTGACTCATGTCATCTCCTCCGTGTCTAACCTCTCTCCCCTGACTCATGTCATCTCCTCCGTGTCTACTCATGTCATCTCCTCTCTCCCTCTGACTCATGTCATCTCCTCCGTGTCTAACCTCTCTCCCCTGACTCATGTCATCTCCTCCGTGTCTAACCTCTCTCCCCTGACTCATGTCATCTCCTCCGTGTCTAACCTCTCTCCCCTGACTCATGTCATCTCCTCCGTGTCTAACCTCTCTCCCCTGACTCATGTCATCTCCTCCGTGTCTAACCTCTCTCCCCTGACTCATGTCATCTCCTCCGTGTCTAACCTCTCTCCCCCCTGACTCATGTCATCTCCTCCGTGTCTAACCTCTCTCCCCTGACTCATGTCATCTCCTCCGTGTCTAACCTCTCTCCCCTGACTCATGTCATCTCCTCCGTGTCTAACCTCTCTCCCCTGACTCATGTCATCTCCTCCGTGTCTAACCTCTCTCCCCTGACTCATGTCATCTCCTCCGTGTCTAACCTCTCTCCCCTGACTCATGTCATCTCCTCCGTGTCTAACCCTCTCTCCCTGACTCATGTCATCTCCTCCGTGTCTAACCTCTCTCCCCTGACTCATGTCATCTCCTCCGTGTCTAACCTCTCTCCCCTGACTCATGTCATCTCCTCCGTGTCTAACCTCTCTCCCCTGACTCATGTCATCTCCTCCGTGTCTAACCTCTCTCCCCTGACTCATGTCATCTCCTCCGTGTCTAACCTCTCTCCCCTGACTCATGTCATCTCCTCCGTGTCTAACCTCTCTCCCCTGACTCATGTCATCTCCTCCGTGTCTAACCTCTCTCCCCTGACTCATGTCATCTCCTCCGTGTCTAACCTCTCTCCCCTGACTCATGTCATCTCCTCCGTGTCTAACCTCTCTCCCCTGACTCATGTCATCTCCTCCGTGTCTAACCTCTCTCCCCTGACTCATGTCATCTCCTCCGTGTCTAACCTCTCTCCCCTGACTCATGTCATCTCCTCCGTGTCTAACCCTCTCTCCCCTGACTCATGTCATCTCCTCCGTGTCTAACCTCTCTCCCCTGACTCATGTCATCTCCTCCGTGTCTGACACTCCTCTCTCCCCTGACTCATGTCATCTCCTCCGTGTCTAACCTCTCTCCCCTGACTCATGTCATCTCCTCCGTGTCTAACCTCTCTCCCCTGACTCATGTCATCTCCTCCGTGTCTAACCTCTCTCCCCTGACTCATGTCATCTCCTCCGTGTCTAACCTCTCTCCCCTGACTCATGTCATCTCCTCCGTGTCTAACCTCTCTCCCCTGACTCATGTCATCTCCTCCGTGTCTAACCTCTCTCCCCTGACTCATGTCATCTCCTCCGTGTCTAACCTCTCTCCCCTGACTCATGTCATCTCCTCCGTGTCTAACCTCTCTCCCCTGACTCTCATCTCCTAACCTCTCTGACTCATGTCATCTCCTCCGTGTCTAACCTCTCATGTCCCCTGACCCATGTCATCTCCTCCGTGTCTAACCTAACCTCTCTCCCCTGACTCATGTCATCTCCTCCGTGTCTAACCTCTCTCCCCTGACTCATGTCATCTCCTCCGTGTCTAACCTCTCTCCCCTGACTCATGTCATCTCCTCCGTGTCTAACCTCTCTCCCCTGACTCATGTCATCTCCTCCGTGTCTAACCTCTCTCCCCTGACTCATGTCATCTCCTCCGTGTCTAACCTCTCTCCCCTGACTCATGTCATCTCCTCCGTGTCTAACCTCTCTCCCCTGACTCATGTCATCTCCTCCGTGTCTAACCTCTCTCCCCTGACTCATGTCATCTCCTCCGTGTCTAACCTCTCTCCCCTGACTCATGTCATCTCCTCCGTGTCTAACCTCTCTCCCCTGACTCATGTCATCTCCTCCGTGTCTAACCTCTCTCCCCTGACTCATGTCATCTCCTCCGTGTCTCTCCCCTGACTCATGTCATCTCCTCCGTGTCTAACTCTCTCCCCTGACTCATGTCATCTCCTCCGTGTCTAACCTCTCTCCCCTGACTCATGTCATCTCCTCCGTGTCTAACCTCCTCCGTGTCTAACCTCTCTCCCCTGACTCATGTCATCTCCTCCGTGTCTAACCTCTCTCCCCTGACTCATGTCATCTCCTCCGTGTCTAACCTCTCTCCCCTGACTCATGTCATCTCCTCCGTGTCTAACCTCTCTCCCCTGACTCATGTCATCTCCTCCGTGTCTAACCTCTCTCCCCTGACTCATGTCATCTCCTCCGTGTCTAACCTCTCTCCCCTGACTCATGTCATCTCCTCCGTGTCTAACCTCTCTCCCCTGACTCATGTCATCTCCTCCGTGTCTAACCTCTCTCCCCTGACTCATGTCATCTCCTCCGTGTCTAACCTCTCTCCCCTGACTCATGTCATCTCCTCCGTGTCTAACCTAATCTCCTCTCTCCCCCTGACTCATGTCATCTCCTCCGTGTCTAACCTCTCTCCCCTGACTCATGTCATCTCCTCCGTGTCTAACCTCTCTCTCTCCATCTCCTCCGACTCACTCATGTCATCTCCTCCGTGTCTAACCTCTCTCCCCTGACTCATGTCATCTCCTCCGTGTCTAACCTCTCTCCCCTGACTCATGTCATCTCCTCCGTGTCTAACCTCTCTCCCCTGACTCATGTCATCTCCTCCGTGTCTAACCTCTCTCCCCTGACTCATGTCATCTCCTCCGTGTCTAACCTCTCTCCCCTGACTCATGTCATCTCCTCCGTGTCTAACCTCTCTCCCCCTGACTCATGTCATCTCCTCCGTGTCTAACCTCTCTCCCCTGACTCATGTCATCTCCTCCGTGTCTAACCTCTCTCCCCCTGACTCATGTCATCTCCTCCGTGTCTAACCTCTCTCCCCTGACTCATGTCATCTCCTCCGTGTCTAACCTCTCTCCCCTGACTCATGTCATCTCCTCCGTGTCTAACCTCTCTCCCCTGACTCATGTCATCTCCTCCGTGTCTAACCTCTCTCCCCTGACTCATGTCATCTCCTCCGTGTCTAACCTCTCTCCCCTGACTCATGTCATCTCCTCCGTGTCTAACCTCTCTCCCCTGACTCATGTCATCTCCTCCGTGTCTAACCTCTCTCCCCTGACTCATGTCATCTCCTCCGTGTCTAACCTCTCTCCCCTGACTCATGTCATCTCCTCCGTGTCTAACCTCTCTCCCCTGACTCATGTCATCTCCTCCGTGTCTAACCTCTCTCCCCTGACTCATGTCATCTCCTCCGTGTCTAACCTCTCTCCCCTGACTCATGTCATCTCCTCCGTGTCTAACCTCTCTCCCCTGACTCATGTCATCTCCTCCGTGTCTAACCTCTCTCCCCTGACTCCATCTCCTCCGTGTCTAACCTCTCTCCCCTGACTCATGTCATCTCCTCCGTGTCTAACCTCTCTCCCCTGACTCATGTCATCTCCTCCGTGTCTAACCTCTCTCCCCTGACTCATGTCATCTCCTCCGTGTCTAACCTCTCTCCCCTGACTCATGTCATCTCCTCCGTGTCTAACCTCTCTCCCCTGACTCATGTCATCTCCTCCGTGTCTAACCTCTCTCCCCTGACTCATGTCATCTCCTCCGTGTCTAACCTCTCTCCCCTGACTCATGTCATCTCCTCCGTGTCTAACCTCTCTCCCCTGACTCATGTCATCTCCTCCGTGTCTAACCTCTCTCCCCTGACTCATGTCATCTCCTCCGTGTCTAACCTCTCTCCCCTGACTCATGTCATCTCCTCCGTGTCTAACCTCTCTCCCCTGACTCATGTCATCTCCTCCCTCTCTCCCCTGACTGTCTGACCTCTCTCCCCTGACTCATGTCATCTCCTCTCTCCCCTCCCCTGACTCATGTCATCTCCTCCGTGTCTAACCTCTCTCCCCTGACTCATGTCATCTCCTCCGTGTCTAACCTCTCTCCCCTGACTCATGTCATCTCCTCCGTGTCTAACCTCTCTCCCCTGACTCATGTCATCTCCTCCGTGTCTAACCTCTCTCCCCTGACTCATGTCATCTCCTCCGTGTCTTACCTACCTCCCCTGACTCATGTCATCTCCTCCGTGTCTAACCTCTCTCCCCTGACTCATGTCATCTCCTCCGTGTCTAACCTCTCTCCCCTGACTCATGTCATCTCCTCCGTGTCTAACTCATCTCTCCCTGACTCATGTCATCTCCTCCGTGTCTAACCTCTCTCCCCTGACTCATGTCATCTCCTCCGTGTCTAACCTCTCTCCCCTGACTCATGTCATCTCCTCCGTGTCTAACCTCTCTCCCCTGACTCATGTCATCTCCTCCGTGTCTAACCTCTCTCCCCTGACTCATGTCATCTCCTCCGTGTCTAACCTCTCTCCCCTGACTCATGTCATCTCCTCCGTGTCTAACCTCTCTCCCCTGACTCATGTCATCTCCTCCGTGTCTAACCTCTCTCCCCTGACTCATGTCATCTCCTCCGTGTCTAACCTCTCTCCCCTGACTCATGTCATCTCCTCCGTGTCTAACCTCTCTCCCCTGACTCATGTCATCTCCTCCGTGTCTGACACTAACCTCTCTCCCCTGACTCATGTCATCTCCTCCGTGTCTAACCTCTCTCCCCTGACTCATGTCATCTCCTCCGTGTCTAACCTCTCTCCCCTGACTCATGTCATCTCCTCCGTGTCTAACCTCTCTCCCCTGACTCATGTCATCTCCTCCGTGTCTGACCTCTCTCTCCCCTGACTCATGTCACCTCCTCCGTGTCTAACCTCTCTCCCTGACTCATGTCATCTCCTCCGTGTCTAACCTCTCTCCCCTGACTCATGTCATCTCCTCCGTGTCTAACCTCTCTCCCCTGACTCATGTCATCTCCTCCGTGTCTAACCTCTCTCCCCTGACTCATGTCATCTCCTCCGTGTCTAACCTCTCTCCCCTGACTCATGTCATCTCCTCCGTGTCTGACCTCTCTCTCCCCTGACTCATGTCACCTCCTCCGTGTCTAACCTCTCTCCCCTGACTCATGTCATCTCCTCCGTGTCTAACCTCTCTCCCCTGACTCATGTCATCTCCTCCGTGTCTAACCTCTCTCCCCTGACTCATGTCATCTCCTCCGTGTCTAACCTCTCTCCCCTGACTCATGTCATCTCCTCCGTGTCTAACCTCTCTCCCCTGACTCATGTCATCTCCTCCGTGTCTAACCTCTCTCCCCCCCCCTGACTCATGTCATCTCCTCCGTGTCTAACCTCTCTCCCCTGACTCATGTCATCTCCTCCGTGTCTAACCTCTCTCCCCTGACTCATGTCATCTCCTCCGTGTCTAACCTCTCTCCCCTGACTCATGTCATCTCCTCCGTGTCTAACCTCTCTCCCCTGACTCATGTCATCTCCTCCGTGTCTAACCTCTCTCCCCTGACTCATGTCATCTCCTCCGTGTCTAACCTCTCTCCCCTGACTCATGTCATCTCCTCCGTGTCTAACCTCTCTCCCCTGACTCATGTCATCTCCTCCGTGTCTAACCTCTCTCCCCTGACTCATGTCATCTCCTCCGTGTCTAACCTCTCTCCCCTGACTCATGTCATCTCCTCCGTGTCTAACCTCTCTCCCTGACTCATGTCATCTCCTCCGTGTCTAACCTCTGTCCCCTGACTCATGTCATCTCCTCCGTGTCTAACCTCTCTCCCCTGACTCATGTCATCTCCTCCGTGTCTAACCTCTCTCCCCTGACTCATGTCATCTCCTCCGTGTCTAACCTCTCTCCCCTGACTCATGTCATCTCCTCCGTGTCTAACCTCTCTCCCCTGACTCATGTCATCTCCTCCGTGTCTAACCTCTCTCCCCTGACTCATGTCATCTCCTCCGTGTCTAACCTCTCTCCCCTCATGACTCATGTCACCTCTCTCCTCCGTGACTCTGTCATCTCCTCCGTGTCTAACCTCTCTCCCCTGACTCATGTCATCTCCTCCGTGTCAACCTCCTCCCTGACTCTGTCATCTCCTCCGTGTCTAACCTCTCTCCCCTGACTCATGTCATCTCCTCCGTGTCTAACCTCTCTCCCCTGACTCATGTCATCTCCTCCGTGTCTAACCTCTCTCCCCTGACTCATGTCATCTCCTCCGTGTCTAACCTCTCTCCCCTGACTCATGTCATCTCCTCCGTGTCTAACCTCTCTCCCCTGACTCATGTCATCTCCTCCGTGTCTAACCTCTCTCCCCTGACTCATGTCATCTCCTCCGTGTCTAACCTCTCTCCCCTGACTCATGTCATCTCCTCCGTGTCTAACTCTCTCCCCCTGACTCATGTCATCTCCTCCGTGTCTAACCTCTCTCCCCTGACTCATGTCATCTCCTCCGTGTCTAACCTCCTCTCCCCCCCCTGACTCATGTCATCTCCTCCGTGTCTAACCTCTCTCCCCTGACTCATGTCATCTCCTCCGTGTCTAACCTCTCTCCCCTGACTCATGTCATCTCCTCCGTGTCTAACCTCCTCCCCTGTCATGTCATCTCCTCCGTGTCTAACCTCTCTCCCCTGACTCATGTCATCTCCTCCGTGTCTAACCTCTCTCCCCTGACTCATGTCATCTCCTCCGTGTCTAACCTCTCTCCCCTGACTCATGTCATCTCCTCCGTGTCTAACCTCTCTCCCCTGACTCATGTCATCTCCTCCGTGTCTAACCTCTCTCCCCTGACTCATGTCATCTCCTCCGTGTCTAACCTCTCTCCCCTGACTCATGTCATCTCCTCCGTGTCTAACCTCTCTCCCCTGACTCATGTCATCTCCTCCGTGTCTAACCTCTCTCCCCTGACTCATGTCATCTCCTCCGTGTCTAACCTCTCTCCCCTGACTCATGTCATCTCCTCCGTGTCTAACCTCTCTCCCCTGACTCATGTCATCTCCTCCGTGTCTAACCTCTCTCCCCTGACTCATGTCATCTCCTCCGTGTCTAACCTCCTCCCCTGACTCATGTCATCTCCTCCGTGTCTAACCTCCTCTCCCCCTGACTCATGTCATCTCCTCCGTGTCTAACCTCTCTCCCCTGACTCATGTCATCTCCTCCGTGTCTAACCTCTCTCCCCTGACTCATGTCATCTCCTCCGTGTCTAACCTCTCTCCCCTGACTCATGTCATCTCCTCCGTGTCTAACCTCTCTCCCCTGACTCATGTCATCTCCTCCGTGTCTAACCTCTCTCCCCTGACTCATGTCATCTCCTCCGTGTCTAACCTCTCTCCCCTGACTCATGTCATCTCCTCCGTGTCTAACCTCTCTCCCCTGACTCATGTCATCTCCTCCGTGTCTAACCTCTCTCCCCTGACTCATGTCATCTCCTCCGTGTCTAACCTCTCTCCCCTGACTCATGTCATCTCCTCCGTGTCTAACCTCTCTCCCCTGACTCATGTCATCTCCTCCGTGTCTAACCTCTCTCCCCTGACTCATGTCATCTCCTCCGTGTCTAACCTCTCTCCCCTGACTCATGTCATCTCCTCCGTGTCTAACCTCTCTCCCCTGACTCATGTCATCCTCCTAACCGTGACTCATGTCATCTCCTCCGTGTCTAACCCTCTCCCTGACTCATGTCATCTCCTCCGTGTCTAACCTCTCTCCCCTGACTCATGTCATCTCCTCCGTGTCTAACCTCTCTCCCCTGACTCATGTCATCTCCTCCGTGTCTAACCTCTCTCCCCTGACTCATGTCATCTCCTCCGTGTCTAACCTCTCTCCCCTGACTCATGTCATCTCCTCCGTGTCTAACCTCTCTCCCCTGACTCATGTCATCTCCTCCGTGTCTAACCTCTCTCCCCTGACTCATGTCATCTCCTCCGTGTCTAACCTCTCTCCCCTGACTCATGTCATCTCCTCCGTGTCTAACCTCTCTCCCCTGACTCATGTCATCTCCTCCGTGTCTAACCTCTCTCCCCTGACTCATGTCATCTCCTCCGTGTCTAACCTCTCTCCCCTGACTCATGTCATCTCCTCCGTGTCTAACCTCTCTCCCCTGACTCATGTCATCTCCTCCGTGTCTAACCTCTCTCCCTGACTCATGTCATCTCCTCCGTGTCTAACCTCTCTCCCCTGACTCATGTCATCTCCTCCGTGTCTAACCTCTCTCCCCTGACTCATGTCATCTCCTCCGTGTCTAACCTCTCTCCCCTGACTCATGTCATCTCCTCCGTGTCTAACCTCTCTCCCCTGACTCATGTCATCTCCTCCGTGTCTAACCCTCTCTCCCCTGACTCATGTCATCTCCTCCGTGTCTAACCTCTCTCCCCTGACTCATGTCATCTCCTCCGTGTCTAACCTCTCTCCCCTGACTCATGTCATCTCCTCCGTGTCTAACCTCTCTCCCCTGACTCATGTCATCTCCTCTAACCTCTCTCCCCTGACTCATGTCATCTCCTCCGTGTCTAACCTCTCTCCCCTGACTCATGTCATCTCCTCCGTGTCTAACCTCTCTCCCTGACTCATGTCATCTCCTCCGTGTCTAACCTCTCTCCCCTGACTCATGTCATCTCCTCCTCTAACCTCTCTCCCCTGACTCATGTCATAACCTCTCTCCCCTGACTCATGTCATCTCCTCCGTGTCTAACCTCTCTCCCCTGACTCATGTCATCTCCTCCGTGTCTAACCTCTCTCCCCTGACTCATGTCATCTCCTCCGTGTCTAACCTCTCTCCCCTGACTCATGTCATCTCCTCCGTGTCTAACCTCTCTCCCCTGACTCATGTCATCTCCTCCTCTGTCTAACCTCTCTCCCCTGACTCATGTCATCTCCTCCGTGTCTAACTAACTCTCTCCCCTGACTCTCCTCCGTGTCTAACCTCCCTCCCCTGACTCATGTCATCTCCTCCGTGTCTCCCCCCCTGACTCATGTCATCTCCTCCGTGTCTAACCTCTCTCCCCTGACTCTTGTCATCTCCTCCGTGTCTAACCTCTCTCCCCTGACTCATGTCATCTCCTCCGTGTCTAACCTCTCTCCCCTGACTCATGTCATCTCCTCCGTGTCTAACCTCTCTCCCCCTGACTCATGTCATCTCCTCCGTGTCTAACCTCTCTCCCCCTGACTCATGTCATCTCCTCCGTGTCTAACCTCTCTCCCCTGACTCATGTCATCTCCTCCGTGTCTGACACCCTCTCTCCCTGACTCATGTCATCTCCTCCGTGTCTAACCTCTCTCCCCTGACTCATGTCATCTCCTCCGTGTCTAACCTCTCTCCCCTGACTCATGTCATCTCCTCCGTGTCTAACCTCTCTCCCCTGACTCATGTCATCTCCTCCGTGTCTAACCTCTCTCCCCTGACTCATGTCATCTCCTCCGTGTCTAACCTCTCTCCCCTGACTCATGTCATCTCCTCCGTGTCTAACCTCTCTCCCCTGACTCATGTCATCTCCTCCGTGTCTAACCTCTCTCCCCTGACTCATGTCATCTCCTCCGTGTCTAACCTCTCTCCCCTGACTCATGTCATCTCCTCCGTGTCTAACCTCTCTCCCCTGACTCATGTCATCTCCCCCGTCTAACCTCTGACTCATGTCATCTCCTCCGTGTCTAACCTCTCTCCCCTGACTCATGTCATCTCCTCCGTCTCCCTCTCCCCTGACTCATGTCATCTCCTCCGTGTCTAACCTCTCTCCCCTGACTCATGTCATCTCCTCCGTGTCTAACCTCTCTCCCCTGACTCATGTCATCTCCTCCGTGTCTAACCTCTCTCCCCTGACTCATGTCATCTCCTCCGTGTCTAACCTCTCTCCCCTGACTCATGTCATCTCCTCCGTGTCTAACCTCTCTCCCCTGACTCATGTCATCTCCTCCGTGTCTAACCTCTCTCCCCTGACTCATGTCATCTCCTCCGTGTCTAACCTCTCTCCCCTGACTCATGTCATCTCCTCCGTGTCTAACCTCTCTCCCCTGACTCATGTCATCTCCTCCGTGTCTAACCTCTCTCCCCTGACTCATGTCATCTCCTCCGTGTCTAACCTCTCTCCCCTGACTCATGTCATCTCCTCCGTGTCTAACCTCTGTGTCTAACCTCTCCCCTGACTCATGTCATCTCCTCCGTGTCTAACCTCTCTCCCCTGACTCATGTCATCTCCTCCGTGTCTAACCTCTCTCCCCTGACTCATGTCATCTCCTCCGTGTCTAACCTCTCTCCCCTGACTCATGTCATCTCCTCCGTGTCTAACCTCTCTCCCCTGACTCATGTCATCTCCTCCGTGTCTAACCTCTCTCCCCTGACTCATGTCATCTCCTCCGTGTCTGACACTAACCTCTCTCCCCTGACTCATGTCATCTCCTCCGTGTCTAACCTCTCTCCCCTGACTCATGTCATCTCCTCCGTGTCTAACCTCTCTCCCCTGACTCATGTCATCTCCTCCGTGTCTAACCTCTCTCCCCTGACTCATGTCATCTCCTCCGTGTCTAACCTCTCTCCCCTGACTCATGTCATCTCCTCCGTGTCTAACCTCTCTCCCTGACTCATGTCATCTCCTCCGTGTCTAACCTCTCTCCCCTGACTCATGTCATCTCCTCCGTGTCTAACCTCTCTCCCCTGACTCATGTCATCTCCTCCGTGTCTAACCTCTCCCCTGACTCATGTCATCTCCTCCGTGTCTAACCTCTCTCCCCTGACTCATGTCATCTCCTCCGTGTCTAACCTCTCTCCCCTGACTCATGTCATCTCCTCCGTGTCTAACCTCTCTCCCCTGACTCATGTCATCTCCTCTGTGTCTAACCTCTCTCCCCTGACTCATGTCATCTCCTCCGTGTCTAACCTCTCTCCCCTGACTCATGTCATCTCCTCCGTGTCTAACCTCTCTCCCCTGACTCATGTCATCTCCTCCGTGTCTAACCTCTCTCCCCTCATGTCATCTCCTCCGTCTAACCTCTCTCCCTGACTCATGTCATCTCCTCCGTGTCTAACCTCTCTCCCCTGACTCATGTCATCTCCTCCGTGTCTAACCTCTCTCCCCTGACTCATGTCATCTCCTCCGTGTCTAACCTCTCTCCCCTGACTCATGTCATCTCCTCCGTGTCTGACCTCTCTCCCCTGACTCATGTCATCTCCCTCTCCCCTGACTCTTGTCATCTCCTCCGTGTCTAACCTCTCTCCCCTGACTCATGTCATCTCCTCCGTGTCTAACCTCTCTCCCCTGACTCATGTCATCTCCTCCGTGTCTAACCTCTCTCTCCCCTGACTCATGTCATCTCCTCCGTGTCTAACCTCTCTCCCCTGACTCATGTCATCTCCTCCGTGTCTAACCTCTCTCCCCTGACTCATGTCATCTCCTCCGTGTCTAACCTCTCTCCCCTGACTCATGTCATCTCCTCCGTGTCTAACCTCTCTCCCCTGACTCATGTCATCTCCTCCGTGTCTAACCTCTCTCCCCTGACTCATGTCATCTCCTCCGTGTCTAACCTCTCTCCCCTGACTCATGTCATCTCCTCCGTGTCTAACCTCTCTCCCCTGACTCATGTCATCTCCTCCGTGTCTAACCTCTCTCCCCTGACTCATGTCATCTCCTCCGTGTCTAACCTCTCTCTCCCTGACTCATGTCATCTCCTCCGTGTCTAACCTCTCTCCCCTGACTCATGTCATCTCCTCCGTGTCTAACCTCTCTCCCCTGACTCATGTCATCTCCTCCGTGTCTAACCTCTCTCCCCTGACTCACATCTCCTCCGTGTCTAACCTCTCCCCTGACTCATGTCATCTCCTCCGTGTCTAACCTCTCTCCCCTGACTCATGTCATCTCCTCCGTGTCTAACCTCTCTCCCCTGACTCATGTCATCTCCTCCGTGTCTAACCTCTCTCCCCTGACTCATGTCATCTCCTCCGTGTCTAACCTCTCTCCCTGACTCATGTCATCTCCTCCGTGTCTAACCTCTCTCCCCTGACTCATGTCATCTCCTCCGTGTCTAACCTCTCTCCCCTGACTCATGTCATCTCCTCCGTGTCTAACCTCTCTCCCCTGACTCATGTCATCTCCTCCGTGTCTAACCTCTCTCCCCTGACTCATGTCATCTCCTCCGTGTCTAACCTCTCTCCCCTGACTCATGTCATCTCCTCCGTGTCTAACCTCTCTCCCCTGACTCATGTCATCTCCTCCGTGTCTAACCTCTCTCCCCTGACTCATGTCATCTCCTCCGTGTCTAACCTCTCTCCCCTGACTCATGTCATCTCCTCCGTGTCTAACCTCTCTCCCCTGACTCATGTCATCTCCTCCGTGTCTAACCTCTCTCCCCTGACTCATGTCATCTCCTCCGTGTCTAACCTCTCTCCCCTCATGACTCATGTCAACCTCTCCCCCTCCTCATGTCATCCCCTCCGTGTCTCCCCTGACTCATGTCATCTCCTCCGTTCTAACCTCTCTCCCCTGACTCATGTCATCTCCTCCGTGTCTAACCTCTCTCCCCTGACTCATGTCATCTCCTCCGTGTCTAACCTCTCTCCCCTGACTCATGTCATCTCCCTCTCCCCTGACTCATGTCATCTCCTCCGTGTCTAACCTCTCTCCCCTGACTCATGTCATCTCCTCCGTGTCTAACCTCTCTCCCCTGACTCATGTCATCTCCTCCGTGTCTAACCTCTCTCCCCTGACTCATGTCATCTCCTCCGTGTCTAACCTCTCTCCCCTGACTCATGTCATCTCCTCCGTGTCTAACCTCTCTCCCCTGACTCATGTCACCTCCTCCGTGTCTCCTCCGACACTAACCTCTCTCCCCTGACTCATGTCATCTCCTCCATCTCCTCCGTGTCTAACCTCTCTCCCCTGACTCATGTCATCTCCTCCGTGTCTACACTAACTCTCTCTCCCTGACTCATGTCATCTCCTCCGTGTCTAACCTCTCTCCCCTGACTCATGTCATCTCCTCCGTGTCTAACCTCTCTCCCCTGACTCATGTCATCTCCTCCGTGTCTAACCTCTCTCCCCTGACTCATGTCATCTCCTCCGTGTCTAACCTCTCTCCCCTGACATCATGTCATCTCCTCCGTGTCTAACCTCTCTCCCCTGACTCATGTCATCTCCTCCGTGTCTAACCTCTCTCCCCTGACTCATGTCATCTCCTCCGTGTCTAACCTCTCTCCCCTGACTCATGTCATCTCCTCCGTGTCTAACCTCTCTCCCCTGACTCATGTCATCTCCTCCGTGTCTAACCTCTCTCCCCTGACTCATGTCATCTCCTCCGTGTCTAACCTCTCTCCCCTGACTCATGTCATCTCCTCCGTGTCTAACCTCTCTCCCCTGACTCATGTCATCTCCTCCGTGTCTAACCTCTCTCCCCTGACTCATGTCATCTCCTCCGTGTCTAACCTCTCTCCCCTGACTCTGTCATCTCCCTCTCCACAGGTTAAGAAGGTAGTGAAGACTATGTCATGACTCTCTCCCCTGACAGTCATCCCCTCTGTGTGTCTGACAACCTCTCCCTGGATGGAGGGGTGTCTATGACAGGTGTCGGGTGTTAACACCACCCCCATGGACGGGTCTACAGACAGCCAGGTCCTCCCATGGACTACCCCACCCCTGACTCACACCGTGCCCCTCTCCCCTGAAACTACCACTACGGACCCCCTGACTCGAGGACTACCGCCAGGGCCCTCCCTCCATATGGGGAGACCTACGCTCCCCTGACTCAGGTCATCTCCGCTACAGGTAGGACAGGTGGATCTGTTGTCTCTTTATCCATAGACGTAGAGTCGGGAGACAACGGGTATGTCCTCTCCTCTCTCCCTCCTCAACTCTCCGTGTCCCTCTCTCCTTCTCCCCTCCAGGCCAGCTGATGGGTACCTCTCTCCCTGGACTCAGGATAACAGAGCCATCAGCAGGAACCAGCTGGACCCATACGCAGCACAGCCACAGGTGGGTCGTATGGCGTGTGTGTTCTAACCTAAATGTCATCTCCTCCGTAACCTCTCTCCCCTGCTCAGTGTGTTGGAACTGTCAGGACTGCAGAATGTGTGTTAAATAAAGTGGGTTGTATGGGCAGTGTGTTGGAGCTCCTCATGGCGTGTGTGTTAATGTGATGATATTGTAACCTCTGGTCATGTCATCTCCTCCGGTTGTATGGGCATCTGTGTTGGAGCTGACAGGGCTGCAGAATGTGTGTTAACCTCTGATGATATTGTCATTGGTCATATGGGCAGTGTGTTGGAGCTGTCTGGACTGCAGAATGTGTGTTAAATAAAGTGGGTAACCTCTCTCCCCTGTATGTCATCTCCTCCGGCTAGTGTCTTGGAGCTGTCTGGACTGCAGAATGTGTTTTCTAACCTGATGATATTGTATTGGTCAGGTGGGTCGACTATGGGCAGTGTGTTGGAGCTGTCTGGACTGCAGAATGTGTGTTAAATAAAGTGGGTCATGGGCAGTGTGTTGGAGCTGTCAGGACTGCAGAATGTGTTTTTTAACCTGGATATTGTATTGGTCAGGTGGGTCCCCTGACTCATGTGTTCTCCTCCGGAACTGTCAGGACTCCTCCGCAGAATGTGTGTTAACGTGATGATATTGTATTGGTCAGGTGGGTCGTATGGGCAGTGCGTTGGAGCTGTCTGGGATGCCGAGGTTTGTCCCAGAGCCGTACGGTCTGGAGGAACCTGACCAGAGGAGTCTCGGATATGATCTCCTCCGGCTAACCTCTCTCCCCTGACTCACGTCATGGGACCGGCCATCCACTACGGAACAGTACCACGCTAACCAGCAAGCCTTCAACCACGGACCGCCCCGCAGAACAGGGTACATGTCCCAGTGTGTGTGGAGGAGTCGTGTGCAGTAATGTCTGGTCTCCTTCTCTGTATCCCTCCGGTTGTTTATTCAGTCAGTGTCCACTCCCATACTAACCCCTACCAGTGTAGTAGTGTCCACTCCCTACTAACCCCTACCAGTGTAGTAGTGTCCACTCCCTACTAACCCCTACCAGTGTAGTAGTGTCCACTCCCTACTAACCCTCCAGGCCAGTGTAGTAGTGTCCACCCTCCCCTACTAACCCCTACCAGTGTCAGTAGTGTCCACTCCCATACTAACCCCTACCACTGTAGTAGTGTCCACTCCCTACTAACCCCTACCAGTGTAGTAGTGTCCACTCCCATACTAACCCCACCAGTGTGTAGTGTCCACTCCCATACTAACCCCTACCAGTGTAGTCAGTGTCCACTCCCATACTAACCCCTACCAGTGTAGTGTCCACTCCCATACTAACCTGTCTACCACTGTAGTAGTGTCCCATCAGCAGGAACCAACTCCCCCATATATTGTGTAACCCCTACCAGTGGGTCGTAGTGTGTTGGAGCTCCCATCTAACCCCAGACCATGTGTGTTAACGTGATGTGTATTGGTCAGGTGGGCCCGTGGTCTATCCCAGTGTGTTAACCCCTACTGCAGAATGTGTGTTAACCTGTCCAATACTAACCCCTCCCAGTGTCATAGTGTCCAGTGTGTTGGAGCTGTCTGTGACTGCAGAATGTGTTTTAACTCCCTATTGTATAACCCCTACCAGTGTGTTGTCCAGCTGTCTGGAACCCCACCATGTGTGTTAACTCCCCCCTGATAATTCCCTACCAGTGTAGTGTCCACTCCCTACTAACCCCTACCAGTGTAGTGTGGACTGCAGAATGTTAAATACTCCCCGTACTAACCCCTACCAGTGTAGTTTGTCCCAGAGCTACGGTCTGGACTCCCCAGAGGACTAACCCCTACCAGTGTAGACTACGTCCATCCCTACCGGCCATCCACTACCAGTGTAACAGTACCACGCAACCCTACTAACCTTCAACCACGGACCGCCCCGCACTAACCCATGTCCCAGTGTGTGTGGAGGGAGCGTGTCCCTACTAATGTCTGGTCTCCTTCTCTGTATCCCTGGTTGTTTATTCAGTCAGTGTCCACTCCCATACTAACCCCTACCAGTGTAGTAGTGTCCACTCCCTACTAACCCCTACCAGTGTAGTAGTGTCCACTCCCTACTAACCCCTACCAGTGTAGTAGTGTCCACTCCCTACTAACCCCTACCAGTGTAGTAGTGTCCACTCCATACTAACCCCTACCAGTGTAGTAGTGTCCACTCCCATACTAACCCCTACCAGTGTAGTAGTGTCCACTCCCATACTAACCCCTACCAGTGTAGTAGTGTCCACTCCCTACTAACCCCTACCAGTGTAGTAGTGTCCACTCCCATACTAACCCCTACCAGTGTAGTAGTGTCCACTCCCTACTAACCCCTACCAGTGTAGTAGTGTCCACTCCCATACTAACCCCTACCAGTGTAGTAGTGTCCACTCCCATACTAACCCCTACCAGTGTAGTAGTGTCCACTCCCTACTAACCCCTACCAGTGTAGTAGTGTCCACTCCCTACTAACCCCTACCAGTGTAGTAGTGTCCACTCCCTACTAACCCCTACCAGTGTAGTAGTGTCCACTCCCATACTAACCCCTACCAGTGTAGTAGTGTCCACTCCCTACTAACCCCTACCAGTGTAGTAGTGTCCACTCCCTACTAACCCCTACCAGTGTAGTGTCCACTCCCATACTAACCCCTACCAGTGTAGTGTCCACTCCCTACTAACCCCTACCAGTGTAGTATCCACTCCCTACTAACCCCTACCAGTGTAGTGTCCACTCCCATACTAACCCCTACCAGTGTAGTAGTGTCCACTCCCATACTAACCCCTACCAGTGTAGTGTCCACTCCCATACTAACCCCTACCAGTGTAGTGTCCTCTCCCTACTAACCCCTACCAGTGTAGTAGTGTCCACTCCCTACTAACCCCTACCAGTGTAGTAGTGTCCACTCCCTACTAACCCCTACCAGTGTAGTAGTGTCCACTCCCTACTAACCCCTACCAGTGTAGTAGTGTCCACTCCCATACTAACCCCTACCAGTGTAGTAGTGTCCACTCCCTACTAACCCCTACCAGTGTAGTAGTGTCCACTCCCTACTAACCCCTACCAGTGTAGTGTCCACTCCCATACTAACCCCTACCAGTGTAGTGTCCACTCCCTACTAACCCCTACCAGTGTAGTGTCCACTCCCTACTAACCCCTACCAGTGTAGTGTCCACTCCCATACTAACCCCTACCAGTGTAGTGTCCACTCCCTACTAACCCCTACCAGTGTAGTGTCCACTCCCATACTAACCCCTACCAGTGTAGTGTCCACTCCCATACTAACCCCTACCAGTGTAGTGTCCACTCCCTACTAACCCCTACCAGTGTAGTAGTGTCCTCTCCCTACTAACCCCTACCAGTGTAGTAGTGTCCACTCCCTACTAACCCCTACCAGTGTAGTGTCCACTCCCTACTAACCCCTACCAGTGTAGTAGTGTCCACTCCCATACTAACCCCTACCAGTGTAGTAGTGTCCACTCCCTACTAACCCCTACCAGTGTAGTGTCCACCCCCTACTAACCCCTTACCTCTTCTCTCCCCTCCCAGGAGCTATGAAGGGACTCTGGACGGAGACATGAGTGGAGCAGGGGACATGTATTACTGGGGAGGTGCACCCCTGGCCCAGGGAGAGAGGGGTAGCATGGCCTCCTTGGACAGGTGAGACTCCTTGGTGTCGTATTGTAGATATATCAGGGGTATTCACTTCCAAGCCTGCAGGTCCGGACCAGGGCTTAAAATGAACACCCACCACCACCTGCCAACGCGGGTACATGTTGTCATTGGTGGGTCAGATGTCTGTTTCACCAGCCATGTTGGTGGGGGCCAGGGCTCCACAGTGCCAGCATTTTACTCACATTTGTGAATAAAAATAGTCAAGTATGATTAAATGCTGCAGTGGCTATTTCTGCAGTTTTTGTTTCACAGCTGGTAAATGAATCACACAAAGTCAAAGAACTAGGAATCTTATAGCCTATCCCACCTCGCACGGTGTCAGGAGATGAGTGAAAAATTAATTTTTAGAAGCTTTGTGCACAGGCATAAAAGTTGGTCTAATTTACTTGAAGTTGAAGTCTACTGAAGTAAGACTTTGTCCTTGTGTTTCCTGGCTATTTATATTTGTTTTGTTCACAAGTTAGGTTGTTTTTCAATGTTTGAGTTTCAACTGTTAGAGAAGAGAAGACAACCCTGCTGCTTGTCAGACTCTTTCTCACAGGACAAACATGACTCTAGTCGCGTTACCACGGTAACCTCCCGTCCTTAAAGGGGCAGGGGATCATTATTGTTAAGTGTCAGGTCACAAAAAAATGAAATGAAATGAAACAATATACCACTACTTCTTAACAGTAATACATTTTATTGTTTTAGAAACATTACAAAGCATGCGCATCTGTTTTTTTGTCTTGTTTGTGTAATTTTAGGGAAATATTTTGGATGGTGAAAAAAACTGTGAGTTGCTGGTCGATCTTTAAATCTACCTGCTACAGTGGCTGGTGGACCAAAAAGTGAATTTTAGGACTGGTCCGGACCACTGCTGTTTTTCTGCTCTACCTCATAATGAATTGTACCCACCTGGGGTCCCAGGTCTAAGTCAGTCCTGATTAGAAGGGAGGAATGATATTCAACATTGGAACTGGATTCAAGGTCCAGATGTGGAATTTGTTTGCACTACTGTATGTCGCTTTGGATGAAAGTGATGTATATATTCTCTTCCCTGATTGGCCAGCACCCTGAGGAAAGGCCCCGCCACTTCCTGGAGACAGCCTGAACTGCCGGAGGTCATCGCCATGCTCAACTACAGACTGGACCCCGTCAAGAGCAATGCTGCCGCATACCTGCAGCACCTCACCTTTAAGAATGACAAGGTAATATATATACACCTGCAGCACCTCACCTTTAAGAATGACAAGGTAATATATATATACACATGCATCACCTCACCTTTAAGAGCACAAGGTAATATATATAAACACATGTCATTTAAGCATGACAAGGTCATCCTTTAAGAACCTCACCTTTAAGAACGACAAGGTAATATATATATATATACAACCGCAGCACCTCACCTTTAAGAATGACAAGGTAATATATATATATATACACCCGCAGCACCTCACCTTTAAGAATGACAAAGTAATATATATATATATATACACCTGCAGCACCTCACCTTTAAGAATGACAAGGTAATATATATATATACACCTACAGCACCTCACCTTTAAGAACGATACATACATAATACATACATATATATATATACATACATACACCATACATACATACATACACCTGCAGCACCTCACCTTTAAGAATGACAAGGTAATATATATATACACTGGATCGGTTTACCACATAATATGTTATAGCAATCTGTCAGTCGATGACGTACAATGCAACGTCTGAGCAGAGAATAAACCTATATATATATACTTTTTCTTCCTTCTTTATTTAACTCGGCAAGTAAGAACAAATTCTTATTTTCAATGACCTTTGGAAGTGGGTTAACTGCCTTGTTCAGGAGCAGAACCACAGATATTTTTTTTATTGTCATATATCAACCTTTCGGTTACTAGCCACCTCCCTGGACCTTTAAGAATGACAAGGTAATATCATATACAGGTCATATCTCGAACCGTACACCTATGCAATCTGCACCGGTCACCTTTAAGAATGACAAGGATAATAGACAGTACTGTGCATACACCTTGCCAGGCACTCTGTCACACCATATTCTTATCGGCAGACTCAGTACCTCGGTTTTCGGATGAGGTACCATACTTCTCTGATAGAGTTCATGTGTCAAATCGGAGGGCATGCTGTCCGGTCACCTCACTCTTTACAGAAATTCTCGATATATATCAATGATGTTGCTCTTGCTGCGGGCGATTCCCTGATCCATATATATATACATTCGCCCGTCATTGGACACCTCACCTTTCAAGATACAACACTCCTTCCGTGTAACTGCTCTTATAGTAAAACCAAATGCATGCACCTCACCTTGCCTAATGAACACACACTGGATAATATATGTGGACCCCTATAAGTACCTACCTGCAGCACTCTCACCTTTAATCGAACAAATCAAGGTTTCTATTCCGTAACGCCTCCTTCACTCACGCTGCCAAGTTACCTAGTAAAACTGCTATCCTACGCCTCGACAGATCATCTACAAAATTTCGCAAACTGGATGCAGTTTATCACAGTGCCATATGTTATAGCAATCTTGTATGCTCTATGACTGGCCCTGGCACGTAAGACCATTGGTTAATGCAACGTCTGAGCAGGGGAATGCAACGCGCTCCAGCAGGTGTATCTCATATCATCCCTATAACACCTCATATATTCCATACTCTTTTGTGACTGGAACTTGCAAAATTTTGGAGACCTTTATTTAACTTCGGCATCAGTATCAGTAAGAACAAATTCTTATTTTCAATCATCCCCACAGTTTTTATTTATTTACTTTTCTGCTCTTTTGCAACAGTGGGTTAACTGCCTTGTTCAATCCAGTGTTAATCAATATTGTAATTATTCCCTACCTCCTCGTGCCTTTTGCACACATTGATATAGACTTTTTTTTTCTACCTTTATTGACTTGAGTTTACTTCATGTGTAACTCTGTGTTGTCTATTCTTGCAACCTTGGCCAGGTCGCAGTTGTAAATGAGAACTTGTTCTCAACTAGCCTACCTGGTTAAATAAAGGTGAAATAAAAAATAAAATACAAAATTCTAACCTCTAGGCTACCTGCGTCCCCTTTTAAGAACGACAAGGTAATATGTGACTTGCTCTATGATAATCAGTCACATTGACCCCAAAGCCATTTGGCGTTTTAGACAGTGCTAGAAAGAAGAGAACGGGAGTTTGTAATGAGGCCAACATGATCTCTACTCCAAATATCCAACGAGTTGCATGTCATTACATGTTAAGTCCCCACACCATGTTTTTCAGAGAAATGAGGTCAAAGTTTGCAGTTACTTTTAAGAACTTTATTCGAATAATGAATACGACAACACAAAACATGAAATCCATAACTCTACAGTGTCTGTCTGCATCGTTGTTGCATACACATGTAAACGTGGCCACATTTGTACACATGCAAGCAACAGAATGCATTGGCTGCATTCACTTATGTTCACACTGGTACATACATGACAGAGAAACACTTGGAAAGGCTAAAGGTCACAGCCATAATATATGCAAAGACTACATGCGGCGTGCACGTGTTTGAACATGTACACACACACACACACACACACGTGCACATCCCATGTCGTCCCTGCACATATTATGGTTGTGACCTTTAGTCTTTCCAGGTCAGATTCCATTCGGAGAGGCTTGGGAGGATAAATAATGAATCAGTTGCCACGTTAAATAATCTCTCGTCACAGAGAATGTGTACAGGCTTTATTCAAACACATTTCCCCCGTGTGACACGTCCCTGGGGAAAGCACATGCAGATGTGCCCAAATGACCCTCTCACAAACCAAGGACCCTGACACCCATGACGGTTACAGAGTAAACAACATCTGAGAAGTGCTAAAGGGAGGGAGGGGTGAGAGGTGATACGGGTCAGAGTGATCTCTGCTCTCTAAGCAGCAACTAAAAGGAGAAACGTTAAAGCCCATATGATTCACGCACGGCACCAGAGTACAGACTGCCCGTCTCTCTGGGGCTGATTCATGTGGGCTTTGGTTCGTCTTTTCCACTGGTCCACTGGTTTGAGCTGTTCAACGTTCCATACAAATAGAAGTCTCAAGGTTTAGGGAAGCACTCGCCATGATCACGAGTCAAAGTTTTGCACTTGGGCCACACAGAGAAGGTCTGAAATGTCGGCATCACTCGATGTCTGGCCTCTTAAATCCAGGGGTCCATCCTGAGAGCGGCATTGCGTGGACATCTGTCAAGGTGTTGGTGTAGTGGATGCCTCTCTGAATGTCGTCGTAGGACGGCACCTGTTTGCTGGCGATACAACCACCACACCTCTTCTTCCTTGACACCTTCTAGAACTTTATCACTGCAGTCAGAAAACACAAAGTCAATTATTTAAAAGTCCTGAACAGTCCTTCTGAAAAGCACTTTGTCTCTCTTGGCTAAATACCAGGAAGTTTGAAAAGACCGACTGAGTGGGCGTGGAGCTCATATTCATGAGCTGGCCTTGACTGACAGCTCTTTGAAAAGCCTTTGTCAAGCAACTTGGATGCAGCGTTGCAGTAAAATCACCTCAAGCAAATGTGGTGAAACACAAAGAACCTCAAACAATATTGCATCAATTATATGTTTATATATATATTTATATACATCTCCCGTTTAGAATGTATTTTGATGTGGTTCACAGCAGCACTGACAGATGTTTTGAAAGAGACCCCCCCCACCCCTCCCTTTGTTCCATGCTGACTGAAGACCCATCGAGCCAGTAACTAGCGAACACCAGACATGGATGAAAGGGAGTCGTCTAAGTATCTTTGCCATAGCTGAATAGGGTAAACTCTAGTTATATTTGCTGAAAACCTACAGTCAGGTCTTGGCACCAGTAGAGGAGCTATCCAGCTATATAAACCATGCTCTTCTGCAAACACGCCTTCTCCCACGTCGGTTACACGCTCCTTTTGGAGCTGACTGTTTCCTTGCAGAGGTTTCCATGGCACCAGCCATCTTGACAATGAGCACTCGATGTTTTTCATCAGAAAGGACGAATAGCAATAAATAATTAAGTCAGTCATCGTCATAATCTACTTTAGTCAATGCATTTACAACCAATATCAACACATACAAATGACACAACCTGCACTCATTGAAATGCATGTGTGAACACACACACACTTTTACTAGTATTGTAAATGGGTGATGTTTGATATTAAGATATTTGTTAACTATAGACGGCCATTTCATGTATTTATGTAGCCTGTCTTGGACAAATATAAACACAGGTTTGTATTATTTCTCTTTTCCCCTCTGCACTGTTGGGAAGGGCGTAAGCATGTCACTTAGTCTACACCTGCTGTTTACCTGGAACGTGTACGCTGGTGATCAGCATGCAGGTACAGGGAGTGGATTTAATCAACAGACAGGGAACAAAACCAGGAACACGAGTAGCATTCAGACAGGGAACAAAACCAGGAACACAAGTAGCATTCAGACAGGGAACAAAACCAGGAACACGGTAGCATTCAGACCGGGAACAAAACCAGGAACAAAACCAGGAACAAAACCAGACACGTAGCATTCAGACAGGAACAAAACCAGGAACACGAGTAGCATTCAGACAGGGAACAGAGAGCATAGAACAGAGAGAGCAGAGGGAGAGTGAGAGCAGACAGCAGAGAAGAGAGCAGAGAACAGAGAGAGCAGAGAACAGAGAGAACAGAGAGCAGAGAAAGCAGAGGGAGTGGGAGAGCAGAGAACAGAGAGAGCAGACAGAGCAGAGGGAGAGAGAGAGCAGAGAGAGACAGCAGATAATGAGAGCAGAAAGAGAGAGAGCCGAGAGAGTGAGCAGAGAGAGCAGAGAAAAGCAAGAGAGCAGAGAAAGCAAATAGAGATGGCAGAGGGAGAGAGAAGAGACCAGATAGGGAGAGAGAAAAGAGAGAGAGAGAGAGAGAGAGAGCAGAGAGCGAGAGAGAAGGCTGAGAGGGGGCAGGGAGCATTAGAGAGAGGGAGGGGGAGAGAGCGGAGAGCAGGCTGAGAGAGCAAAGAGAGAGTGCAGAGAGTGAGAGAGATCAGAGAGAGCAGAGAGAGCGGGTAGAGAGAGCAGCAGAGCAGAGAGAGAAGAGAGAGAGAGCAGAGAACAGAGAGCAGAGAAGAGATCAGAGAGCAGAGAGAACAGAGAGAAGAGAAAGAGAGAGCAGAGAACAGAGAGAAGAGAGAGAGAGAGAGCAGAGAGAGCAGAAAACAGATAGACGAGTGAGCAAAGAGAAAGCAGAGGGCAGAGAGAGAGAGCGGCAGAGCAGAGAGAGCAGAGAGAGAGAGCAGAGTACAGAGAGAGAGCGCAGAGAGGGAGAAAGAGAGAGAGCAGAGAACAGAGAGAAGAGAACAAAGAGCAGAGGGAGAGAGAGCAGAGAAACAAGAGAGCACAGAGAGCAGAGATCAGGCTGAGAGAGAGCAGAGTGAGAAGAAAGAGAGCAGAGAAGAGAGCAGAGAGCAGAGAGCAGAGAACAGAGAAAAAAGAGTGAGAGAGCAGAGAGGGCAGAGAGACAGATCAGGGAGAGCAGAGAGAGCAGAGAGAGAAAGAACAGAGAGAGAAAGAACAGAACTCTGAACACTATGTTGTTATAGTGACCCTGCATCACAACACTCTGTTGCTATAGTGACCCTGCATCACAACACTATGTTGCTATAGTGACCCTGCATCACAACACTATGTTGCTATAGTGACCCTGCATCACAACACTCTGTTGTACTAATTGTACAATTTGTTTAATTCTATTCCACATATTTAATTGTTTTGTATTTCATTTCATATTTGTTTCATGTTTCAACCAGTCGCAGGTTAACGTCAACCTGACAGAGGAAACGTAAAATCAATAAACAAACTTTTCACAGTTAACAGGCATTTTCTTGTTTCAAGTGTGTTTTATTATGAAAAGTACAATATATCCTTGTATACTTGCACAACTATGGAGCGTTTGTCCATATATAATTGTATATAATTGTACAATTTGTTATTCAACATCAGTGTGTGTGTGTGTGTGTCCATTGTGTGTGTGTGTCCAGTGTGTGCGTCCAGTGTGTGTGTGTCCAGTGTGTGTGTCCAGTGTGTGTGTGTGTGTGTCCAGTGTGTTCAGTGTGTTCAGTGTGTGTTTGTCCAGTGTGTGTGTGTGTTTGTCCAGTGTGTGTGTGTGTGTGTGTGTGTGTGTGTGTGTGTGTGTGTGTGTGTGTGTGTGTGTGTGTGTGTGTGTGTGTGTGTGTGTGTGTGTGTGTGTGTTTGTGTTTGTCCAGTGTGTGTGTGTTTTTGTCCAGTGTGTGTGTGTTTGTGTGTGTTTGTCCATTGTGTGTGTGTCCAATTGTGTGTGTGTGTGTGTGTGTTTTGTCCAGTGTGTCCAGCATGTATGTGTGTTTGTCCAGTGTGTGTGTGTGTTCTGTGTTTGTCCAGTGTGTGTGTTTTTTTCCAGTGTGTGTGTGTGTGTGTGTTCAGTGTGTGTGTGTGTGTGTTCAGTGTGTGTCCAGTGTGTGTGTTTGTCCAGTGTGTGTGTGTGTGTTTGCCCAGTGTGTGTGTTTGTCCAGTGTGTGTGTATGTGTGTGTGTGTGTGTCCAGTGTGTGTGTTTGTCCAGTGTGTTCAATGTGTGTGTGTGTGTCCAGTGTGTGTGTGTGTGTCCAGTGTGTGTGTGTTTGTCCAGTGTGTGTGTGTGTGTGTGTGTTTGTCCAGTGTGTGTGTGTGTTTGTCCAGTGTGTGTGTGTGTTTGTCCAGTGTGTGTGTGTGTGTGTGTTAGTCCAGTGTGTGTGTGTGTGTGTGTGTGTTTGTCCAGTGTGTGTGTGTGTGTGTGTGTTTGTCCAGTGTGTGTGTGTGTGTGTGTGTGTGTGTGTGTTTGTCCAGTGTGTGTGTGTGTGTGTGTGTGTTTGTCCAGTGTGTGTGTGTGTGTGTCCAGTGTGTGCAGTGTGTGTGTGTTTGTCCAGTGTGTGTGTGTGTGTGTGTGTGTGTGTGTTTGTCCAGTGTGTTCAGTGTGTGTGTGTGTGTTTGTCCAGTGTGTGTGTGTGTGTTTGTCCAGTGTGTGTGTGTGTGTGTGTGTGTTTTGTCCAGTGTTTGTGTGTGTGTGTGTGTGTGTGTGTTTGTCCAGTGTGTGTGTGTGTGTGTGTGTGTGTTTGTCCAGTGTGTGTGTGTGTGTGTGTGTTTGTCCAGTGTGTGTGTGTTTGTCCAGTGTGTGTGTGTGCGTGTGTGTGTCTGTTTGTCCAGTGTGTTCAGTGTGTGTGTGTGTGTTTGTCCAGTGTGTGTGTGTGTTTGTCCAGTGTGTGTGTGTGTGTGTGTCCAGTGTGTGTGTGTGTGTGTCCAGTGTGTGTGTGTGTGTGTGTGTGTGTGTGTGTGTGTTTGTCCAGTGTGTGTGTGTGTGTCCAGTGTGTGTGTGTGTGTGTGTGTGTGTGTTTGTCCAGTGTGTGTGTGTGTGTGATTGTCCAGTGTGTGTGTGTGTGTGTTTGTCCAGTGTGTGTGTGTGTTTGTCCAGTGTGTGTGTGTGTGTGTGTGTTTGTCCAGTGTGTGTGTGTGTGTGTGTGTGTGTGTGTGTGTGTTTTTGTCCAGTGTGTGTGTGTGTGTGTGTGTTTGTCCAGTGTGTGTGTGTGTGTATCCAGTGTGTGTGTGTGTTTGTCCAGTGTGTGTGTGTTTGTCCAGTGTGTGTGTGTGTGTGTGTGTGTGTGTGTGTGTGTGTGTGTGTTTGTCCAGTGTGTTCAGTGTGTGTGTGTGTGTGTTTATCCAGTGTGTGTGTGTGTGTTTGTCCAGTGTGTGTGTGTGTGTGTGTGTTTGTCCAGTGTGTGTGTGTGTGTGTGTGTGTGTGTGTGTGTGTGTTTGTCCAGTGTGTGTGTGTGTGTGTGTGTGTTTGTCCAGTGTGTGTGTGTGTGTGTGTCCAGTGTGTGTGTGTTTGTCCAGTGTGTGTGTGTGTGTTTGTCCAGTGTGTGTGTGTGTGTGTGTGTGTGTGTGTGTGTGTGTGTGTGTGTTTGTCCAGTGTGTTCAGTGTGTGTGTGTGTGTTTGTCCAGTGTGTGTGTGTGTGTTTGTCCAGTGTGTGTGTGTGTGTGTGTGTGTGTGTCAGTGTGTGTGTGTGTGTCCAGTGTGTGTGTGTGTCCAGTGTGTGTGTGTGTGTGTGTGTGTGTGTGTGTGTGTGTGTGTTTGTCCAGTGTGTGTGTGTGTGATTGTCCAGTGTGTGTGTGTGTGTGTGTGTGTTTGTCCAGTGTGTGTGTGTGTGTTTGTCCAGTGTGTGTGTGTGTGTTTGTCCAGTGTGTGCGTGTGTGTTTGTCCAGTGTGTGCGTGTGTGTTTGTCCAGTGTGTGTGTGTGTGTTTGTCCAGTGTGTGTGTGTGTGTGTGTGTGTCCAGTGTGTGTGTGTGTCCAGTGTGTGTGTGTGTCCAGTGTGTGTGTGTGTCCAGTGTGTGTGTGTCCAGTGTGTGTGTGTGTGTGTGTGTGTGTGTGTCCAGTGTGTGTGTGTTTGTCCAGTGTGTGTGTGTGTTTGTCCAGTGTGTGTGTGTGTTTGTCCAGTGTGTGTGTGTGTGTTTGTCCAGTGTGTGTGTGTGTGTTTTTCCAGTGTGTGTGTGTGTGTGTTTGTCCAGTGTGTGTGTGTGTCTTTGTCCAGTGTGTGTGTGTGTTTTTGTCCAGTGTGTGTGTGTGTGTTTGTCCAGTGTGTGTGTGTGTGTGTTTGTCCAGTGTGTGTGTGTGTTTGTCCAGTGTGTGTGTGTGTGTGTGTGTGAGTGTGTGTCCAGTGTGTGTGTGTCCAGTGTGTGTGTGTGTGTGTGTCCAGTGTGTGTGTGTCCAGTGTGTGTGTGTTTGTCCAGTGTGTGTGTGTGTGTTTGCCCGTGTGTGTGTGTGTGTTTGCCCAGTGTGTGTGTGTGTGTTTTCCCAGTGTGTGTGTGTGTGTTTGCCCAGTGTGTGTGTGTGTGTGTTTGCCCTGTGTGTGTGTGTGTGTGTTTGCCCAGTGTGTGTGTGTGTGTTTGCCCAGTGTGTGTGTGTGTGTGTTTGCCCAGTGTTTGTGTGTGTGTGTGTGTCCAGTGTGTGTGTGTTTGTCCAGTGTGTGTGTGTTTGTCCAGTGTGTGTGTGTGTGTGTGTGTGTTTGTCCGTGTGTGTGTGTGTTTGCCCAGTGTGTGTGTGTGTGTTTGCCCAGTGTGTGTGTCCAGTGTGTGTGTGTGTGTGTGTGTTTGTGTGTTTGTCCAGTGTGTGTGTGTGTGTGTGTTTGCCCAGTGTGTGTGTGTGTGTGTTTGCCCAGTGTGTGTGTGTTTGCCCAGTGTGTGTGTGTGTGTGTGTGTTTGTCCAGTGTGTGTGTGTGTGTGTGTGTGTGTTTGTCCAGTGTGTGTGTGTGTGTGTATCCAGTGTGTGTGTGTTTTCCAGTGTGTGTGTGTGTTTGTCCAGTGTGTGTGTGTGTGTGTGTGTGTGTGTGTGTGTGTGTTGTCCAGTGTGTTCAGTGTGTGTGTGGGTGTTTGTCCAGTGTGTGTGTGTGTGTGTTTGTCCAGTGTGTGTGTGTGTGTGTGTGTGTGTCCAGTGTGTGTGTGTGTGTCCAGTGTGTGTGTGTGTGTCCAGTGTGTGTGTGTGTGTGTGTGTGTGTGTTTGTCCAGTGTGTGTGTGTGATTGTCCAGTGTGTGTGTGTGTGTGTGTGTGTCCAGTGTGTGTGTGTTTGTCCAGTGTGTGTGTGTGTTTGTCCAGTGTGTGTGTGTGTGTTTGTCCAGTGTGTGTGTGTGTGTTTGTCCAGTGTGTGTGTGTGTGTTTTTCCAGTGTGTGTGTGTGTGTTTTGTCCAGTGTGTGTGTGTGTCTTTGTCCAGTGTGTGTGTGTGTTTGTCCAGTGTGTGTGTGTGTGTGTTTGTCCAGTGTGTGTGTGTGTGTGTTTGTCCAGTGTGTGTGTGTGTGTTTGTCCAGTGTGTGTGTGTGTGTGTTTGTCCAGTGTGTGTGTGTGTGTGAGTGTGTGTCCAGTGTGTGTGTGTCCAGTGTGTGTGTGTGTGTGTGTCCAGTGTGTGTGTGTCCAGTGTGTGTGTGTTTGTCCAGTGTGTGTGTGTGTGTGTGTTGGTCCAGTGTCTGTGTGTGTGTGTGTGTGTGTGTGTTTGTCCAGTGTGTGTGTGTTTTTGTCCAGTGTGTGTGTGTGTTTGTCCAGTGTGTGTGTGTGTGTGTTTGTCCAGTGTGTGTGTGTGTGTGTGTGTGTCCAGTGTGTGTGTCCAGTGTGTGTGTGTCCAGTGTGTGTGTGTCCAGTGTGTGTGTGTTTGTCCAGTGTGTGTGTGTGTGTGTGTGTGTTTGCCCGTGTGTGTGTGTGTTTGCCCAGTGTGTGTGTGTGTGTTTGCCCAGTGTGTGTGTGTGTGTGTGTTTGCCCAGTGTGTGTGTTTGCCCAGTGTGTGTGTGTGTGTGTGTTTGCCCAGTGTGTGTGTGTGTGTGTTTGCCCAGTGTGTGTGTGTGTGTGTTTGCCCAGTGTGTGTGTGTGTGTGTTTGTCCAGTGTGTGTGTGTGCGTGTGTGTGTGTTTGTGTTTGTCCAGTGTGTGTGTGTGTGTGTTTGTCCAGTGTCCAGTGTGTGTGTGTGTCCAGTGTGTGTGTGTGTGTGTTTGTCCAGTGTGTGTGTGTGTGTGTTTGTCCAGTGTGTGTGTGTGTGTGTGTTTGTCCAGTGTGTGTGTGTGTGTGTTTGTGTTTGTCCAGTGTGTGTGTGTGTGTGTGTTTGTCCAGTGTCCAGTGTGTGTGTGTGTGTGTGTGTGTGTTTGTCCAGTGTGTGTGTGTGTTTGTGTTTGTCCAGTGTGTGTGTGTGTGTTTGTCCAGTGTGTGTGTGTTTGTCCAGTGTGTGTGTGTTTGTGTTTGTCCAGTGTGTGTGTGTGTGTGTGTGTGTCCAGTGTGTGTGTCCAGTGTGTGTTTGTGTGTGTGTGTCCAGTGTGTGTGTGTCCAGTGTGTGTGTGTTTGTCCAGTGTGTGTGTGTCTTTGTCCAGTGTGTGTGTGTGTTTGTCCAGTGTGTGTGTGTGTGTTTGTCCAGTGTGTGTGTGTGTGTGTTTGTCCAGTGTGTGTGTGTTGTGACGACCCTCCCTCTCCGTCTGCTGTATTCTGTTTGTTCTTGTTTCCTTATTAGGATGCCGGTGGGCGGAGTTGGGGAGGGTCGTCAGCTACATGGGAAACACCTGGGCCAGGTGTGTCCCAGGATAAATAGACCTCCTCTACATTCATGGAGTAGACTCTCTCCATGCAGACACCATTGTAGATTGTGTTGTGGTTCTTGGTGGTCTTTTGTTTATTTGCTTTGGCACCTTTCAACAACCTGCATTATCACATTCATGCATGCAAAACACTCACTTACACTGCTGATTACTGATTACACACACCATTGTATATTATACTTAGTTACTTATTTAATAAATATATATACATTGCTACTCCTTATCTCCACGTTGTCTCCCTTTGTTACGGGCTTTGAGCCGGTTCGTGACAAGTGGGGGCTCGTCCGGGATCTTTTTGAACTATTGGTTTGGGAGGCCGTGGAGGTACGTGTTTGGTTTGCATATTTTGTTTGCGTGTGATAGGCCCAGTATTGGTTGCCTTTGTTATTTTGTTTGTGTGCTGTGTTGGAGAGAGTATAATGGTTAGTTTCCAGGCCCTGCTTAGCCTGAACTCTTGTTCTACTTTCTGTTGGGACGTCAGTCTGAGGTGAGTAATCGGCTGTGTACCTCAGTGGGAGATTTGGGTAGGGTAGTGGAACTTGCTACCTGGAGCTATAGCCTTTTTCCCCTGATAGGTTTAGCGACGTGTTTCATTTTTTGGAATATGTTGGGCATGGTTAATGTTTGTTATTTTTGTGTGGTGTCTGTGGACTGAGCAGTTGTCTCGGGGCACATCCGTGGCTTGGTGGAATTTACCAGCATGCTGGGGAGTTTTTCCTTGCCAGCGGGCTACAGTGCGTAAATTCCCACCGCAAATCTGCACGAAGACTAGGGTTGAGTTATTGTAGGTTTTGGGGAAGCTCCATATCTCATCTCTCTTCTGTGGTGCTCAGGGTGATTGTCAATTCTCGGGTTGTAGTCTGGTTTGCTCAGCAGAAGGGAAGAGCGTCATGGCGTCTTATGTAGATGAGTTCATTCGCTCTCCATCGGAGGGATTGTTAGATTTAGGTACTAAAGAACAGCTGTTGAAGGTCGCGGAACACTACAAGGTTGAGATTAGTGATAAACGTCTAAAAAATTCTATTAGGTTGATATTGAAGGCCAATCTGATGGAGAGTGGTATTCTTAAAGTTACCACTGGGCCAGCCTCTGCTGAGGATTGGTCGTCTCCCAGTAATGTTACAATGGCCATTCCATCGGTTAGTCCTAGTAGCCTTCTTTTTGAACAGCAGAAAGAACTGCTTCTGTTACAGCTGGAGCATGATCGTGAGAAGAGAGAGCATGATCGAGCAGATCGTGATAGAATGATCGTATAAAATATGAAAAGGAATTGGCATTTAAACAAGATATGGAGCGTGCAAAGCTCAAGTTGCAACAAGAACGTATAGAGTTGGTTAGGGAAGGAAAGATCTCAGGGGAGAGTTTGTTTTGGGAAGGTGACCCAGATTTACCTAGGGGTAGTTCCGTTTTTGGTCGTGCCCCAGAGACATTTGATATTGTTGGGAACTTACGGTTATTGCCTCAGTTTAATGAAAGGGACCCCGAGACATTCTTTTCGTTGTTTGAGCGGGTTGCTGACGCTAGGAGTTGGCCTGATTCTGACCGCACTTTAATGTTGCAGTGTGTGCTGACTGGTAAGGCGCAGGAAGCATATTCAGCTCTTAGTGTACATGACAGTGCCAGTTATGATAAAGTTAAAACAGCTGTGTTACAGATTTATGAATTGGTCCCTGAGGCTTACCGCCAACGATTTAGGACTTTAAAAAGGGATGATAAGCAGACTCATGTTGAGTTTGCGCGACAATTATCTTTACAGTTTAATCGCTGGTGTTCCGCCTCTGCAGTTGTGACTTTCCAAGGGCTGTGTGATCTGATTATGTTAGAGCAATTTAAAGACACAATTCCTGATCGTATTGCCACGTATATTAACGAACAGAAAGTAAAGAATGTTGCTGAAGCTGCGGTTTTGGCGGACGAGTATGTGTTGACTCACAAAAGTGTCTTTGCAGAGCCCCGTATTCGGAAAGAGTGGGGGCGTTCGGATAGATTTGGGCTTCGCTCACCGAGATACTTTGGTTCACGGGCAGAGTTCTATCCAACTCGGGTTGAGCCTGACTCCCATGGTAAAGCTGACTTTGGGCAGGAGTGTCACTACTGTCAAGGTTCAGGTCATTGGAAAACGAATGTCCACTTCTCAAGGCAAAGGGTGCTTACGCTAAATCTAAGCCTACCGCGTTAGCTGCACCTGTTCCACATCAGTTCACCCATGACTCATTTCCTCAGGCCCAAGAGAATGTGAAAGTCCATATTGATCCAGACTATTTACCTTTCATTACGGAAGGTTTTGTGTCTATGTTAGGAAGTAAAGACCTAGTGGCAGTGAAGATCCTGAGAGACACAGGAGCCTCTGAATCATTTGTGTTGGAGTCTGTGTTACCCTTTTCTGCTGAGACTGATTCAGGGAATAGTGTTCTAATTAGGGGAATAGGTTTGAACACTCTGTCAGTTCCATTGCATAAACTGATGTTGGATTGTGGGCTGGTGAAGGGTGAAGTTGTTATGGGGGTGCGTCCTTCGTTGCCTATTGAGGGTATCGACGTGATCCTTGGGAATAACTTGGCTGGTGAGCGTGTATGGCCTGTCGTGTTTCCATCTCTAGTGGTTTCCACTAAGCCGTCATTTGTTGGGATTCCTGATGAGAGTGTACAGAGTTTCCCAGAGGTGTTCTCTGCGTGTGCAGTGACACGTTCTATGGGTCGTGGCGAACTGGTCACTGCTCCGACTAATGATAATAATACAAAGTATGTCACTGTTTTCCCTGTTATCCCGTTATCTGTAACCCGCTCAGATCTAATCAATGCACAACGGAATGACCCCACGTTAGAAGAGTTGCGTGACCAAATTGTGCCTGTGGAACAGTTGGGAGATGTTGCCCATGGCTATTTTCTCCAAGAGGATGTCCTGATGAGAAAGTGGGTGTCTCATGATAGTTGTTTTCTAGGGGACGCAATTAGTCAGGTTGTTGTACCAGTTAAGCTTCGTGAGTTGGTGTTGGAAACTTCTCACAGCGACGTTGCTGGACATATGGGGGTGAGGAAAACCTACAATCGCATATTAAGACATTTCTTTTGGCCTAGATTAAAGAGGGATGTTTCTGATTTTATCAAAACTTGTCACACCTGTCAATTAACTGGTAAGCCTAATCAAGCTATTAAACCAGTTCCATTGTTTCCTATTCCTGTACTTAGCCAACCTTTTGAGTATCTGATTATTGACTGTGTGGGTCCTCTGCCTCGTTCTAAAAGGGTAGCAGTTACCTGTTCACTGTGATGTGTCAGACCACTAGGTTTCCTGCTGCCTATCCTCTTCGATCTATCACAACTAAATCTGTGTTAAAAGCTTTAACTCAGTTTCTCTCATTGTTTGGAATCCCTAAGGTCATTCAGAGTGATCAAGGCTCTAATTTCACCTCTAATCTGTTTAGTCAGGTTCTTCAACAGCTCCATATTAAACACAATTTGTCTAGCGCCTATCACGCGCAAAGTCAAGGAGCACTGGAACGTTTCCATCAAACTCTTAAGTCTTTGTTGAGAGCTTATTGTACTGAGATGGATAAGGATTGGGAGGAGGGGTTGCCTTGGTTACTGTTAGCTGCTAGGGAAGTTTCACAGGAGAGCACAGGGTTCAGTCCAAATGACCTTGTGTTTGGACATAGGGTGCGTGGACTTTTATCCGTTCTCCAGGATGACTGGAAGTCTCCCGAGCCTCCTCAGTCCCTGTTATCGTATGTGTGTGATTTCCGGCGACGGCTGTACGCCGCTGGTGAAATGGCTAAAGAGAAGTTATCATCTGCAGAGGAGAGGATGAAGGGCATATTTGATCGCCGAACTGAGCCTCGTCACTTTAGTCCAGGTGACCAGGTTCTTGCTCTGCTGCCAATTGTTGGTTCTCCTTTACAAGCTAAGTTTCAAGGTCCATATACAGTGGTGCGCCAGTACACTGAGCAAAATTATCTAGTTGCCACTCCAGAACGGAGGAAAGCACACCAGCTGTGCCATGTAAATCTGTTAAAACCCTATTATGCACGTTCCTCTGAGACTGAACAGTGGGATTCTACAGAGCACGGTAAACCTGTTCTTTTGGCTGATACAGTTGTTTCCTTGGGTTCTTGTCGTGCTAGATCTGGGCATGAGGAGGAAGATGTTCCTGGTCCTGACGATTGTATATTGCAGGGTAGATTAAAAAATTCAGAAACACTGGATATTTTAGACAGTCTTCTCACTCACCTACCTGATGATGGGCGTGAAGAGATGGTTGGTCTGATTCAGAGCTTTCCAGGTTTATTTTCAGATACACCTACACGTACAAACTTAATAGAACATGATATTGACATTGGAGGTGCTGACCCCATTCGTCAGCGGTTCTATAGAGTTTCTTCAGAGAAACTACGTTGTCTGGATGCTGAGGTCAAGTACATGCTGGAGAGTAAGATAGCAGAGCCTTCTTTCTCCAGTTGGGCTTCTCCCTGTATCTTGGTCAGTAAACCGGATGGAACAAACCGATTTTGTACGGACTACCGTAAGGTAAATAGTGTCACAAAGCCAGATTCATTTCCTCTCCTCGAATGGAGGACTGTGTTGATCAAGTCGGTGCAGCTAAGTTTGTGAGCAAATTTGACCTGTTAAAAGGCTATTGGCAGGTGCCACTGACGAGTAGGGCACGTGAAATCTCTGCCTTTATTACACCCTTTGGTCTGTACTCGTATTCGGTTATGAGTTTCGGTTTGCGCAATGCACCTGCCACTTTTCAGCGACTTATGAACAGGGTTGTCGCCGGTCTGACCGGGTGCGCTGTTTATTTGGACGATGTAGTGATATATGCAGATACTTGGGAAGAACATCTGTCCCGTATTCAAGCCTTGTTCGAACGTCTGGCTGCGGGTCGCCTCACAATCAATCTGGCTAAATGTGAGTTTGCTCAGGCGACCGTTACATACCTTGGAAAAGTGGTTCGGCAGGGGGAAGTGCGTCCTGTTCGGGCTAAAGTGGTGGCTATTGATGCTTTTCCACCACCAACTACTAAAAAGGAACTAATGCGTTTCTTGGGCATGATTGGTTATTACCGTAGTTTTTGTAGTAACTTCTCCACTGTGGTCGCTCCCTTGACAGATCTGCTGAAAGCTAAGGCTGTTTATGTGTGGTCTACTCGTTGTCAACACGCTTTTGAAGATGTAAAGAGGTTGCTTACCTCAACTCCGGTGCTGGCTGCTCCTCGCATGGATTTGTCATTTACCTTGCAGGTGGATGCTAGTCATGTGGGGGCAGGTGCAGTTTTGCTGCAAGCAGATGTGTCTGGGATTGAGAGGCCTGTTAGTTTCTTTTCTAAAAAGTTTAACGATTATCAGTTGAATTATTCAGTTATTGAAAAGGAAGCGCTAGCACTCATTTGGGCGCTACAACACTTCGAAGTGTATGTCGGGTCGGGGGGTAGTACCTATTGTGGTCTACACCGACCATAACCCTCACTTTTTTGAGGTCCATGATGTGTCCAAACCAGAGGATAATGAGATGGTGTTTATTTTTACAATCATTCCATCTCGATGTGCGCCACATCCGGGAACTGAAAATGTGATTGCTGATGCTCTCTCTCGTGCGCCCTGTTCCTAAATGTTTACGTGACTGACCATTGTTACGTATTGTCATGTTCTCTCTGTCCTGTCTGCTCCCGCCTGGTCTTGTGTTCTTCTTTCCTCTTAAATGTTGCTTCCTGTGTGAAGGTTGCTGAGGTCTGTGGAGGAGGTTGGCTAGGGTGAACACATAGACCCTCATCAATTTGTGGTGCAGAAGCTGTGTCAATTTGGAACTTAGAGGCTGGTATTTTCTTCCGGGGTCCTTGTTGGTCCCCGGTTTTATGGGGGGAATGTGACGACCCTCCTCTCCGTCTGCTGTATTCTGTTTGTTCTTGTTTCCTTATTAGGATGCCGGTGGGCGGAGTTGGGGAGGGTCGTCAGCTACATGGGAAACACCTGGGCCAGGTGTGTCCCAGGATAAATAGACCTCCTCTACATTCATGGAGTAGACTCTCTCCATGCAGACACCATTGTAGATTGTGTTGTGGTTCTTGGTGGTCTTTTGTTTATTTGCTTTGGCACCTTTCAACAACCTGCATTATCACATTCATGCATGCAAAACACTCACTTACACTGCTGATTACTGATTACACACACCATTGTATATTATACTTAGTTACTTATTTAATAAATATATATACATTGCTACTCCTTATCTCCACGTTGTCTCCCTTTGTTACGGGCTTTGAGCCGGTTCGTGACAGTGTGTGTTTGTCCAGTGTCCAGTGTGTGTGTGTGTTTGTGTTTGTCCAGTGTGTGTGTGTGTGTGTTTGTCCAGTGTGTGTGTGTGTTTGTATAGTGTGTGTGTGTTTGTGTTTGTCCAGTGTGTGTGTGTGTGTTTGTGTTTGTCCAGTGTGTGTGTGTGTGTGTTTGTCTAGTGTCCAGTGTGTGTGTGTGTCCAGTGTGTGTGTGTCCAGTGTGTGTGTGTGTGTCCAGTGTGTGTGTGTGTGTGTGTGTCCAGTGTGTGTGTGTATGTCCAGTGTGTGTGTGTGTGTCCAGTGTGTGTGTGTCCAGTGTGTGTGTGTTTGTCCAGTGTGTGTGTGTTTGTCCAGTGTGTGTGTGTGTTTGTCCAGTGTGTGTGTGTGTGTGTGTGTCCAGTGTGTGTGTGTATGTCCAGTGTGTGTGTGTGTGTCCAGTGTGTGTGTGTCCAGTGTGTGTGTGTTTGTCCAGTGTGTGTGTGTTTGTCCAGTGTGTGTGTGTTTGTCCAGTGTGTGTGTGTGTGTTTGTCCAGTGTGTGTGTGTGTGTTTGTCCAGTGTGTGTGTGTGTGTTTGTCCAGTGTGTGTGTGTGTGTGTTTGTCCAGTGTGTGTGTGTGTGTGTGTTGTCCAGTGTGTGTGTGTGTGTGTTTGTCCAGTGTGTGTGTGTGTGTGTTTGTCCAGTGTGTGTGTGTGTGTGTGTGTCTTTGTCCAGTGTGTGTCTTTGTCCAGTGTGTGTGTTTGTCCAGTGTGTGTTTGTCCAGTGTGTGTGTGTGTGTGTTTGTCCAGTGTGTGTGTTTGTCCAGTGTGTGTGTGTGTGTGTTTGTCCAGTGTGTGTGTGTGTGTGTGTTTGTCCAGTGTGTGTGTGTTGTGTGTGTGTTTGTCCAGTGTGTGTGTGTGTTTGTCCAGTGTGTGTGTGTGTTTGTCCAGTGTGTGTGTGTGTTTGTCCAGTGTGTGTGTGTGTTTGTCCAGTGTGTGTGTGTGTTTGTCCAGTGTGTGTGTGTTGTGTGTGTGTTGTGTGTGTGTTTGTCCAGTGTGTGTGTGTGTTTGTCCAGTGTGTGTGTGTGTTTGTCCAGTGTGTGTGTGTGTGTGTGTTTGTCCTGTGTGTGTGTGTGTGTGTGTGTGTGTGTTTGCCCAGTGTGTGTGTTGTGTGTGTGTGTTTGCCCAGTGTGTGTGTGTGTGTGTTTGCCCAGTGTGTGTGTGTGTGTTTGCCCAGTGTGTGTGTGTGTGTTTGCCCAGTGTGTGTGTGTGTGTGTTTGCCCAGTGTGTGTGTGTGTGTGTGTGTTTTGCCCAGTGTGTGTGTGTGTGTTTGCCCAGTGTGTGTGTGTTTGTCAAGTGTTTGTGTCCAGTGTGTGTGTGTGTGTCCAGGGTGTGTGTGTATTTTTGTTTGTCCAATGTGTGTGTGTGTTTGTCCAGTGTGTGTGTGTGTGTTTGCCCAGTGTGTGTGTGTGTGTGTGTGTTTGCCCAGTGTGTGTGTGTTTGTCCAGTGTGTGTGTGTGTTTTTGTCCAGTTTGTGTGTGTGTTTGTCAAGTGTTTGTGTCCAGTGTGTGTGTGTGTGTGTGTCCAGGGTGTGTGTGTATTTTTGTTTGTCCAATGTGTGTGTGTGTGTGTGTGTGTGTTTGTCCAGTGTGTGTGTGTGTGTGTTTGTTTTTGTGAGTCCAGTGTGTGTGTGCTCAGTGTGTGTGACTCCTGTGTGTGCGTTTATGTCCAGTGTGCGTGTGTGTGTGTGTGTGTGTGTGTGTGCTTGTGAGTCCAGTGTGTGTGAGTCCAGTGTCTTTGTGTGTGTTTGTCCAGTGTGTGTGTGTTTGTGTGTCCAGTGTGTGTGTGTGTGTGTCCAGTGTGTTCAGTGTGTGTGTGTCCAGTGTGTGTGTGTCCAGTGTGCGTGTGTTTGTCCAGTGTGTGTGTGTGCGTGTGTGTGTGTGTGTGTGTGTTTGTCCTGTGTGTGTGTGTGTGTTTGCCCAGTGTGTGTGTGTGTTTGCCCAGTGTGTGTGTGTGTTTGCCCAGTGTGTGTGTGTGTTTGCCCAGTGTGTGTGTTTGCCCAGTGTGTGTGTGTTTGCCCAGTGTGTGTGTGTTTGCCCAGTGTGTGTGTGTTTGCCCAGTGTTTGTGTCTGTGTCCAGTGTGTGTGTGTGTTTGTCCGTGTGTGTGTGTGTGTTTGCCCAGTGTGTGTGTGTGTTTGCCCAGTGTGTGTGTTTGCCCAGTGTGTGTGTGTGTGTGTGTGTGTGTGCCCAGTGTGTGTGTGTGTGTGTGTTTGTCCGTGTGTGTGTGTGTGTGTGTTGGTCCAGTGTCTGTGTGTGTGTGTTTGTCCAGTGTGTGTGTGTGTGTGTGTGTTTGCCCAGTGTGTGTGTGTTTGCCCAGTGTGTGTGTGTGTGTTTGCCCAGTGTGTGTGTGTGTGTTTGCCCAGTGTGTGTGTGTGTGTTTGCCCAGTGTGTGTGTGTGTGTTGCCCAGTGTGTGTGTGTTTGCCCAGTGTGTGTGTGTGTTTGCCCAGTGTGTGTGTGTGTTTGCCCAGTGTGTGTGTGTGTGTGTTGTTTGCCCAGTGTGTGTGTTTGCCCAGTGTGTGTGCCCAGTGTGTGTGTTTGTGTGTGTGTGTGTTTGTCCAGTGTGTGTGTGTGTGTTTGTCCAGTGTGTGTGTGTCCAGTGTGTGTGTGTGTGTGTCCAGTGTGTGTGTCCAGTGTGTGTGTGTTTGTGTGTGTGTGTGTTTGTCCAGTGTGTCCAGCATGTATGTGTGTTTGTACAGTGTGTGTGTGTGTGTGTTTGTCCAGTGTGTGTGTGTGTGTTTGTCCAGTGTGTGTGTGTGTGTTTGTCCAGGGTGTGTGTGTATTTTTGTTTGTCCAATGTGTGTGTGTTTGTGTGTGTGTGTTTGTCCAGTGTGTGTGTGTGTGTGTGTGTGTGTGTGTGCTTGTGAGTCCAGTGTGTGTGTGTCCATTTACATTTACATTTAAGTCATTTAGCAGACGCTCTTATCCAGAGCGACTTACAAACCGTGTGTGTGTGTGTTTGTCCAGTGTGTCCAGTGTGTGTGTGTCCAGTGTGTGTGTGTCCAGTGTGTGTGTGTCCAGTGTGTGTGTGTCCAGTGTGCGTGTGTGTGTTTGTCCAGTGTGTGTGTGTGTGTGTGTGTTTGTCCAGTGTGTGTGTGTTTGTCCAGTGTGTGTGTTTGTCCAGTGTGTGTGTGTGTGTTTGTCCAGTGTGTGTGTGTGTGTGTTTGTCCTGTGTGTGTGTGTTTGTCCAGTGTGTGTGTGTGTGTGTTTGTCCAGTGTGTGTGTGTGTTTGTCCAGTGTCCAGTGTGTCCAGTGTGTGTGTGTGTCCAGTGTGTGCGTGTGTGTCCAGTGTGTGCGTGTGTGTCCGGTGTGTGTGTGTGTGTGTGTCCGGTGTGTGTGTGTGTGTGTGTTTGTCCAGTGTGTGTGTTTGTCCGGTGTGTGTGTGTGTGTGTTTGTCCGGTGTGTGTGTGTGTGTGTTTGTCCGGTGTGTGTGTGTGTGTGTGTTTGTCCAGTGTGTGTGTGTGTGTGTGTGTTTTGTCCAGTGTGTGTGTGTGTGTGTGTGTTTGTCCAGTGTGTGTGTGTGTGTGTTTGTCCAGTGTGTGTGTGTGTGTGTGTGTTGTCCAGTGTGTGTGTGTCCAGTGTGTGTGTGTGTTTGTCCAGTGTGTGTGTGTCCAGTGTGTGTGTGTTTGTCCAGTGTGTGTGTGTTTGCCCAGTGTGTGTGTGTTTGCCCAGTGTGTGTGTTTTCCCAGTGTGTGTGTGTGTGTGTTTGCCCAGTGTGTGTGTGTTTGCCCAGTGTGTGTGTGTGTGTGTGTTTGCCCAGTGTGTGTGTGTGTGTGTGTGTGTGTTTGTCCAGTGTGTGTGTGTGTGTGTGTTTGTCCAGTGTGTGTGTGTGTGTGTGTGTTTGTCCAGTGTGTGTGTGTGTGTGTGTGTGTGTTTGTCCAGTGTGTGTGTGTTTGTGTTTGTCCAGTGTGTGTGTGTGTGTTTGTCCAGTGTCCAGTGTGTGTGTGTGTCCAGTGTGTGTGTGTGTGTGTTTGTCCAGTGTGTGTGTGTGTGTGTGTGTTTGTCCAGTGTTTGTGTTTGTCCAGTGTGTGTGTGTGTGTGTGTGTGTGTGTGTGTGTGTGTGTGTGTGTTTGTCCAGTGTGTGTTTGTCCAGTGTGTGTGTGTGTTTGTCCAGTGTGTGTGTGTGTGTGTTTGTCCAGTGTATGTGTGTGTGTGTGTTTGTCCTGTGTGTGTGTGTGTTTGTCCTGTGTGTGTGTGTGTTTGTCCTGTGTGTGTGTGTGTTTGTCCTGTGTGTGTGTGTTTGTCCTGTGTGTGTGTGTGTGTGTGTTTGTCCTGTGTGTGTGTGTGTGTTGTGTCCAGTGTGTGTGTGTTTGTCCAGTGTGTGTGTGTGTGTGTGTTTGTCCAGTGTGTGTGTGTGTGTGTGTTTGTCCAGTGTGTGTGTGTGTGTGTGTGTTTGTCCAGTGTGTGTGTGTGTTTGTCCAGTGTGTGTGTGTGTGTTTGTCCAGTGTGTGTGTGTGTGTGTTTGTCCAGTGTATGTGTGTGTGTCCAGTGTGTGTGTGTGTGTGTTTGTCCTGTGTGTGTGTTTGTCCAGTGTGTGTGTGTGTGTGTGTGTTTGTCCAGTGTGTGTGTGTGTGTGTGTGTGTTTGTCCTGTGTGTGTGTGTGTTTGTCCAGTGTGTGTGTGTGTGTGTGTGTGTGTGTGTTTGTCCAGTGTGTGTGTGTGTGTTTGTCCAGTGTGTGTGTGTGTGTTTGTCCAGTGTGTGTGTGTGTGTGTTTGTCCAGTGTGTGTGTGTGTTTGTGTTGTGTCCAGTGTGTGTGTGTGTGTGTGTTTGTCCAGTGTGTGTGTGTGTGTGTTGTGTTGTCCAGTGTGTTTGTCCAGTGTGTGTGTGTGTGTGTGTGTTTGTCCAGTGTGTGTGTGTGTGTGTGTTTGTGTGTGTGTGTGTGTGTGTGTGTGTTTGTCCAGTGTGTGTGTGTGTGTGTTTGTCCAGTGTGTGTGTGTGTGTTTGTCCAGTGTGTGTGTGTGTGTGTGTTTGTCCAGTGTGTGTGTGTGTGTGTGTTTGTCCAGTGTGTGTGTGTGTGTGTGTTGTGTCCAGTGTGTGTGTGTGTGTGTTTGTCCAGTGTGTGTGTGTTGTCCAGTGTATGTGTGTGTGTGTGTTTGTCCTGTGTGTGTGTGTGTGTGTTTTGTCCTGTGTGTGTGTGTGTGTGTTTGTCCTGTGTGTGTGTGTTTTTGTCCAGTGTGTGTGTGTGTGTGTGTTTGTCCAGTGTGTGTGTGTGTGTGTGTGTTTGTCCAGTGTGTGTGTGTGTTTGTCCAGTGTGTGTGTGTGTGTGTGTTGTGTGTGTTTGTGTGTGTGTGTGTGTTTGTCCAGTGTATGTGTGTGTGTCCAGTGTGTGTGTGTGTGTGTGTTTGTCCTGTGTGTGTGTTTGTCCAGTGTGTGTGTGTGTGTGTGTTTGTCCAGTGTGTGTGTGTGTGTGTGTGTTTGTCCTGTGTGTGTGTGTGTTTGTCCTGTGTGTGTGTTTGTCCAGTGTGTGTGTGTGTGTGTGTGTTTGTCCAGTGTGTGTGTGTGTGTGTGTGTTTGTCCAGTGTGTGTGTGTGTGTGTGTGTGTGTGTGTGTGTGTTTGTCCAGTGTGTGTGTGTGTGTTTTTGTCCAGTGTGTGTGTGTGTGTTTTGTCCAGTGTGTGTGTGTGTGTGTTTGTCCAGTGTGTGTTTGTCCAGTGTGTGTTTGTCCAGTGTGTGTTTGTCCAGTGTGTGTGTGTTTGTCCAGTGTGTGTGTGTGTGTTTGTCCAGTGTGTGTGTGTGTGTGTTTGTCCAGTGTGTGTGTGTGTGTGTGTTTGTCCAGTGTGTGTGTGTGTTTGTCCAGTGTGTGTGTGTGTGTGTTTGTCCAGTGTGTGTGTGTGTGTGTCCAGTGTGTGTGTGTCCAGTGTGTGTCCAGTGTGTGTGTGTCCAGTGTGTGTGTGTTTGTCCAGTGTGTGTGTGTGTGTGCCCAGTGTGTGTGTGTGTGTGCCCAGTGTGTGTGTTTTCCCAGTGTGTGTATGTGTGTTTGTCCAGTGTGTGTGTGTGTGTGTTTGTCCAGTGTGTGTGTGTGTGTGTGTTTGTCCAGTGTGTGTGTGTGTGTTTGTCCAGTGTGTGTGTGTGTGTGTGTGTTTGTCCAGTGTGTGTGTGTGTGTTTGTCCAGTGTGTGTGTGTTTGTTTGTCCAGTGTGTGTGTGTGTGTGTGTGTTTGTCCAGTGTGTGTGTGTGTGTGTGTGTTTGTCCAGTGTGTGTGTGTGTGTGTTTGTCCAGTGTGTGTGTGTGTGTGTGTGTTTTTGTCCAGTGTGTGTGTGTGTGTGTTTGTCCAGTGTGTGTGTGTGTGTGTTTTGTCCAGTGTGTGTGTGTGTGTGTGTTTGTCCAGTGTGTGTGTGTGTGTGTGTTTGTCCAGTGTGTGTGTGTGTGTTTGTCCAGTGTGTGTGTGTGTGTGTGTGTTTTGTCCAGTGTGTGTGTGTGTTTGTTTGTCCAGTGTGTGTGTGTGTGTTTGTGTCCAGTGTGTGTGTGTGTGTGTGTCCAGTGTGTGTGTGTGTGTGTGTGTCCAGTGTGTGTGTGTTTGTCCAGTGTGTGTGTGTTTGTCCAGTGTGTGTGTGTGTGTGTGTTGTGTCCAGTTTGTCCAGTGTGTGTGTGTGTGTTTTGTCCAGTGTGTGTGTGTGTGTTTTGTCCAGTGTGTGTGTGTGTGTGTGTTTGTCCAGTGTGTGTGTGTGTGTGTGTCCAGTGTGTGTGTGTGTGTGTTTGTCCAGTGTGTGTGTGTGTGTGTGTGTGTTTGTCCAGTGTGTGTGTGTGTGTCCAGTGTGTGTCCAGTGTCCAGTGTGTGTGTGTGTGTGTCCAGTGTGTGTGTCCGTGTGTGTGTGTGTGTGTGTCCAGTGTGTGTGTGTTTGTCCAGTGTGTGTGTGTGTGTGCCCAGTGTGTGTGTGTCCAGTGTGTGTGTGTTTGTCCAGTGTGTGTGTGTGTGTGAGTGTGTGTTTGTCCAGTGTGTGTGTGTCCAGTGTGTGTGTGTTTGTCCAGTGTGTGTGTGTGTTTGTCCAGTGTGTGTGTTTTCCAGTGTGTGTGTGTGTGTTTGCCCAGTGTGTGTGTGTGTGTTTGCCCAGTGTGTGTGTTTGTGTTTGTCCTGTGTGTGTGTGTGTGTTTGTCCAGTGTCCAGTGTGTGTGTGTGTGTTGTCCAGTGTGTGTGTGTGTGTGTTTGTCCAGTGTCCAGTGTGTGTGTGTGTGTGTGTTGTGTCCAGTGTGTGTGTGTGTGTCCAGTGTGTGTGTGTCCAGTGTGTGTGTGTGTGTGTGTCCAGTGTGTGTGTGTTTGTCCAGTGTGTGTGTGTGTGTGCCCAGTGTGTGTGTGTCCAGTGTGTGTGTGTTTGTCCAGTGTGTGTGTGTGCCCAGTGTGTGTGTTTTCCCAGTGTGTGTGTGTGTGTTTGCCCAGTGTGTGTGTGTGTGTTTGCCCAGTGTGTGTGTTTGTGTTTGTCCTGTGTGTGTGTGTGTGTTTGTCCAGTGTCCAGTGTGTGTGTGTGTGTTTGTCCAGTGTGTGTGTGTGTGTGTTTGTCCAGTGTGTGTGTGTGTGTGTGTGTGTTTGTCCAGTGTGTGTGTGTGTGTCCAGTGTGTGTGTGTCCAGTGTGTGTGTGTGTGTGTGTCCAGTGTGTGTGTCCGTGTGTGTCCAGTGTGTGTGTCCAGTGTGTGTGTGTTTGTCCAGTGTGTGTGTGTGTGTGCCCAGTGTGTGTGTGTCCAGTGTGTGTGTGTTTGTCCAGTGTGTGTGTGTGTGCCCAGTGTGTGTGTGTTTCCAGTGTGTGTGTGTGTGTTTGCCCAGTGTGTGTGTGTGTTTGCCCAGTGTGTGTGTTTGTGTTTTGTCCTGTGTGTGTGTGTGTGTTTGTCCAGTGTCCAGTGTGTGTGTGTCCAGTGTGTGTGTGTGTCCAGTGTGTGTGTGTCCAGTGTGTGTGTGTGTCAGTGTGTGTGTGTGTCCAGTGTGTGTGTGTGTGTTTGTCCAGTGTGTGTGTGTGTGTGTGTGTTTGTCCAGTGTGTGTGTGTGTTTGTCCAGTGTGTGTGTGTGTTTGTCCAGTGTGTGTGTGTGTGTGTGTGTGTTGTCCAGTGTGTGTGTGTGTGTGTGTTTGTCCAGTGTGTGTGTGTGTGTGTGTGTTGTCCAGTGTGTGTGTGTGTGTGTGTGTGTGTGTCCAGTGTGTGTGTGTGTGTGTCCAGTGTGTGTGTCCAGTGTGTGTGTGTGTGTGTCCAGTGTGTGTGTGTCCAGTGTGTGTGTGTTTGTCCAGTGTGTGTGTGTGTGTGTGCCCAGTGTGTGTGTGTCCAGTGTGTGTGTTTGTCCAGTGTGTGTGTGTGTGTGCCCAGTGTGTGTGTTTTCCCAGTGTGTGTGTGTGTGTTTGCCCAGTGTGTGTGTGTGTGTGTTTGCCCAGTGTGTGTGTTTGTGTTTGTCCTGTGTGTGTGTGTGTGTTTGTCCAGTGTCCAGTGTGTGTGTGTCCAGTGTGTGTGTGTGTCCAGTGTGTGTGTGTGTCCAGTGTGTGTGTGTGTCCAGTGTGTGTGTGTGTGTGTGTTTGTCCAGTGTGTGTGTGTGTGTGTGTTTGTCCAGTGTGTGTGTGTGTGTGTGTGTTTGTCCAGTGTGTGTGTGTGTGTGTGTTTGTCCAGTGTGTGTGTGTGTGTTTGTCCAGTGTGTGTGTGTGTGTGTTTGTCCAGTGTGTGTGTGTGTGTGTTTGTCCAGTGTGTGTGTGTGTGTGTGTGTGTGTGTTTGTCCAGTGTGTGTGTGTGTGTGTTTGTGTGTGTGTTTGTCCAGTGTGTGTGTGTGTGTGTGTGTGTTTGTCCAGTGTGTGTGTGTGTGTGTTTGTCCAGTGTGTGTGTGTGTGTGTGTGTGTGTCCAGTGTGTGTGTGTGTGTGTGTGTGTGTGTGTGTGTGTGTGTTGTCCAGTGTGTGTGTGTGTGTGTGTTTGTCCAGTGTGTGTGTGTGTGTGTTTGTCCAGTGTGTGTCCAGTGTGTGTGTGTCCAGTGTGTGTGTGTGTGTGTGTGTGTCCAGTGTGTGTCCAGTGTGTGTCCAGTGTGTGTGTGTCCAGTGTGTGTGTGTCCAGTGTGTGTGTGTTTGTCCAGTGTGTGTGTGTGTGCCCAGTGTGTGTGTTTTCCCAGTGTGTGTGTGTGTGTGTTTGCCCAGTGTGTGTGTTTGTGTTTGTCCTGTGTGTGTGTGTGTGTTTGTCCAGTGTCCAGTGTGTGTGTGTGTGTCCAGTGTGTGTGTGTTTGTCCAGTGTGTGTGTGTGTGTGTGTTGTGTCCAGTGTGTGTGTGTGTGTGTGTGTTTGTCCAGTGTGTGTGTGTGTGTGTGTGTGTTTGTCCAGTGTGTGTGTGTGTGTGTTTGTCCAGTGTGTGTGTGTGTGTGTTTGTCCAGTGTGTGTGTGTGTGTGTCCAGTGTGTGTGTTTGTCCAGTGTGTGTGTGTGTGTGTGTGTGTTTTGTCCAGTGTGTGTGTGTGTGTGTGTGTTTGTCCAGTGTGTGTGTGTGTGTGTGTGTGTTTGTCCAGTGTGTGTGTGTTTGTCCAGTGTGTGTGTGTGTGTGTGTGTGTGTCCAGTGTGTGTGTGTTTGTCCAGTGTGTGTGTTTGTCCAGTGTGTGTGTGTGTGTGTTTGTCCAGTGTGTGTGTGTTTGTCCAGTGTGTGTGTGTTTGTCCAGTGTGTGTGTGTGTTTGTCCAGTGTGTGTGTGTGTTTGTCCAGTGTGTGTGTGTGTTTGTCCAGTGTGTGTGTGTGTTTGTCCAGTGTGTGTGTGTGTTTTGTCCAGTGTGTGTGTGTGTTTGTCCAGTGTGTCTGTGTGTTTGTCCAGTGTGTGTGTGTGTGTGTGTGTCCAGTGTGTGTGTGTGTGTTTGTCCAGTGTGTGTGTGTGTGTGTGTGTGTGTGTGTTTGTCCAGTGTGTGTGTGTGTGTGTGTTTGTCCAGTGTGTGTGTGTGTGTGTGTGTGTGTGTGTGTGTGTCCAGTGTGTGTGTGTCCAGTGTGTGTCCAGTGTGTGTGTGTGTCCAGTGTGTGTGTGTGTGTGTGTGTGTGTCCAGTGTGTGTCCAGTGTGTGTGTGTTTGTCCAGTGTGTGTGTGTGTGTGTGTGTTTGTGTTGTGAGTCCAGTGTGTGTGTGTCCAGTGTGTGTGTGTTTGTCCAGTGTGTGTGTGTGTGTGTGTGTTTGTCCAGTGTGTGTGTGTTTGTCCAGTGTGTGTGTTTGTCCAGTGTGTGTGTGTGTGTTTGTCCAGTGTGTGTGTGTGTTTGTCCAGTGTTTGTCCAGTGTGTGTGTGTGTCCAGTGTGTGTGTGTGTCCAATTGTGTGTGTGTCCAATTGTGTGTGTGTGTGTGTGTGTGTCCCCAGTGTGTCCAGCATGTGTGTGTGTGTTTTTGTCCAGTGTGTGTGTGTGTTCAGTGTGTGTGTGTGTGTGTGTGTGTGTGTGTGTGTGTTTGTCCAGTGTGTGTGTGTGTGTTTGTCCAGTGTGTGTGTGTGTGTGTGTTTATGTTTGTCCAGTGTCTGTGTGTGTGTGTGTGTGTTTGTCCAGTGTCTGTGTGTTTCTGTTTTTGTCCAGTGTGTGTGTGTGTTTTTGTCCAGTGTGTGGGTGTCTGTTTGTCCAGTGTCTGTGTGTGTGTGTTTTTTTTTCCAGTGTGTGTGTGTGTGTGTTTTTTTTTCCAGTGTGTGTGTGTTTTTGTCCAGTGTGTGGGTGTGTGTGTGTGTGTTTGTCCAGTGTCTGAGTGTGTGTGTGTGTGTGTGTGTGTGTGTGTTTGTCCAGTGTGTGTGTGTGTGTTTGTCCAGTGTTTGTCCAGTGTGTGTGTGTGTGTGTGTGTTTGTCCAGTGTGTGTGTGTTTGTCCAGTGTGTGTGTGTGTGTGTGTCCAATTGTGTGTGTGTGTCCAATTGTGTGTGTGTCCAATTGTGTGTGTGTGTGTGTGTGTCCCCAGTGTGTCCAGCATGTGTGTGTGTGTTTTTGTCCAGTGTGTGTGTGTGTGTTCAGTGTGTGTGTGTGTGTGTGTTTGTCCAGTGTGTGTGTGTTTGTCCAGTGTGTGTGTGTGTGTGTGTTTATGTTTGTCCAGTGTCTGTGTGTGTGTGTGTGTGTGTGTGTGTTTGTCCAGTGTCTGTGTGTTCTGTTTTTGTCCAGTGTGTGGGTGTGTGTGTGTGTGTGTGTGTTTGTCCAGTGTGTGTGTGTGTGTTTGTCCAGTGTTTGTCCAGTGTGTGTGTGTGTGTGTTTGTCCAGTGTGTGTGTGTTTGTCCAGTGTGTGTGTGTGTGTGTGTCCAATTGTGTGTGTATCCAATTGTGTGTGTGTCCAATTGTGTGTGTGTCCAATTGTGTGTGTGTGTGTGTGTGTGTCCCCAGTGTGTCCAGCATGTGTGTGTGTGTTTTTGTCCAGTGTGTGTGTGTGTGTGTTCAGTGTGTGTGTGTGTGTGTGTGTGTGTGTTGTCCAGTGTGTGTGTGTGTGTTTGTCCAGTGTGTGTGTGTGTGTGTGTGTGTTTATGTTTGTCCAGTGTGTGTGTGTGTGTGTGTGTGTGTGTGTTTGTCCAGTGTGTGTGTGTGCTTTTGTCCAGTGTGTGGGTGTCTGTTTGTCCAGTGTTTGTGTGTGTGTGTGTTTGTCCAGTGTCTGAGTGTGTGTGTGTGTGTGTGTTTGTCCAGTGTGTGTGTGTGTGTGTGTTTGTCCAGTATCTGTGTGTGTGTGTTTGTCCAGTGTTTGTCCAGTGTGTGTGTGTGTGCTTGTCCAGTGTGTGTGTGTGTGTTTGTCCAGTGTGTGTGTGTGTGTGTGTTTGTCCAATTGTGTGTGTGTCCAATTGTGTCTGTTCAGTGTGTGTGTGTGTCCAGTGTGTCCAGCATGTGTGTGTGTGTTTTTGTCCAGTGTGTGTGTGTGTGTCCAGTGTGTTTGTGTGTCCAATTGTGTGTGTGTGTGTGTGTTCAGTGTGTGTCCAGTGTGTGTGTGTGTCCAATTGTGTGTGTGTGTGTTCAGTGTGTGTGTTCAGTGTGTGTGTTCAGTGTGTGTGTTCAGTGTGTGTGTTCAGTGTGTGTCCAGCGTGTGTATGTATGTTCAATGTGTGTGTGTGTTATTATTTTAGGGACACTGAGGAGTCAAACCAAACCCAAAACCCTGGATAGAGGGGCTCAGTGAATGTGGAGGTGAATGTGATCAGGTGGGTCAGTGTGTCAGAGGAGGCTCTATAGAAGGACAGAGTGCCGGCTGGCCAGTCCAGATACACTCCTACTCTGTGGGAGCTGGAGGAGGGGACGTCTATGGTAGTGCGATTATTATTGTGACAGGCTCTGTAACTGTTGTCAGAGCAGGACAGACTCCAGGACTTGTCATTGAATCCAAGACAACAGTCATCACCCCATCCTCTCCTGTTGATTCCTTTATATGTCACTCCTATAACAGCCCCCCTCCCACTCCACTCTACCTCCCAGTAACAGCGCCCAGTCAGACCCTCTCTACACAGCACCTGTTCCCTGTCCTCAAATCTCTCTGGGTGATGAGGATACGGCTGCTCCTCTCTCCTCCATGTCACCTTTCTGTTCTCCTCAGACAGAGAGAGGAGTCTGTTTACTGTATTTGGGTCCAGTGTGAGATCACAGACATCTGATGGATGAAACCAGACACAATATTAGAAATCATCATCATTCACATTAGAATGTTAACTCACTTTTCACTAATTCATTTAATGTAGATGTTTCTAGGTATCAAAAGGAGAAGTTAAGGTAACTTGAAACTTGTTGAATGATCATATGTTATACTGTATGGTAATATAAAACACACTTATTCACATTAATTACACACACACACACGCACACACACACGCACACACACACACACACACACACACACACACGCACATGCGCACGCGCACACGCATACGCACACACACACGTACACAACATGAACACAAACACACATTTGTTACGTAACACAAACACGCCACACACACACACACACACACAGTCAAATCAACTCTTTGTAAACTTTGTTGTCCCTGATTTCTGCTTCTGTAGAACTACAGCTGATATTTAATATGACCAAGTCAGTAATGATGGTGGTCTTTGACTTAACTTGAATTAAGACTTATTCTTAGTCATATTCTTCACAGCTGTCAACACTCACATTTTCTAAGTCCAGGTTTCATTCTGTTCTCTCCACCATGTTCCACACTGTAGCGGTAAGCAGAAGAACAGACAGTCATTGAGGGATACACCTGAACACACACACACACACACACACACACACACACACACACACACACACACACACACACACACACCTGATAGGTCTAAGGACACTATTGGCTGCTCTGCTGTTTGGCCTCCTCTGTTACAGTTGTTCTATAAGAGTTACAGAGAGAGAGACCCTGATTCAGGCGTTTAAAAGTGATAGTTGAGTGTTTACATTTCAACATGGTTCAGTTCTGATACGAACATTGACATAGTTTAGGGGTGTTTTTGGTTAGTTAGTTAGCTGTATAGTAGTAGGCTAGTCTAGTTTAGGGGTGTTTTTGGTTAGTTAGTTAGCTGTATAGTAGTAGGCTAGTCTAGTTTAGGGGTGTTTTGGTTAGTTAGTTAGCTGTATAGTAGTAGGCTAGTCTAGTTTAGGGTTGTTTTTGGTTAGTTAGTTAGCTGTATAGTAGTAGGCTAGTCTAGTTTAGGGGTGTTTTTGGTTAGTTAGTTAGCTGTATAGTAGTAGGCTAGTCTAGTTTAGGGGTGTTTTTGGTTAGTTAGTTAGCTGTATAGTAGTAGACTAGTCTAGTTTAAGGGTGTTTTTGGTTAGTTAGTTAGCTGTATAGTAGCAGGCTAGTCTAGTTTAGGGTGTTTTTGGTTAGTTAGTTAGCTGTATAGTAGTAGGCTAGTCTAGTTTAGGGGTGTTTTTGGTTAGTTAGTTAGCTGTATAGTAGTAGGCTAGTCTAGTTTAGGGGTGTTTTTGGTTAGTTAGTTAGCTGTATAGTAGTAGGCTAGTCTAGTTTAGGGGTGTTTTTGGTTAGTTAGTTAGCTGTATAGTAGTAGGCTAGTCTAGTTTAGGGGTGTTTTTGGTTAGTTACTTAGCTGTATAGTAGCAGGCTAGTCTAGTTTAAGGGTGTTTTTGGTTAGTTAATTAGCTGTGTAGTAGCAGGCTAGTCTAGTTTAGGGGTGTTTTTTGTTAGTTAGTTAGGTGTATAGTAGTAGGCTAGTCTAGTTTAGGGGTGTTTTTGGTTAGTTAGTTAGTTAGCTGTATAGTAGTAGGCTAGTCTAGTTTAGGGGTGTTGTGGGATATTTGTTTCTTTCCAGCTCAGCCCCTTTACCATGTGTTTAAAAATAAACCCTGAGTGTTTGACGGTAATTTAGTTGTCTGTGGTTTTTCGTTCTCATTGTTACTTTTTCACTATTATGATTTGCATGCGTTACACACTCACAGGACACACACACACACACACACACACACACACACACACACACACACACACACACACACACACACACACACACACACACACACACACACACACAGCATGTAACTTTGTCCAAGTGGTGGTAAGAATGTTTGTCTTAACCAGCCTGATAAGTCCAACATGTCTGATATGAACATTGACATAAACCCTCTACATACTTGAGTTTCTCCAGTCTGCAGTGTGGATCCTCCAGTCCAGCAGAGAGCAGTCTGACTCCTGAGTCTCCTGGTGATTGTAGCTCAGGTCCAGCTCTCTCAGGTGTGAGGGGTTTGACCTCAGAGCTGAGACCAGAGAAGCACAGCCTTCCTCTGTGACTAGACAGCCTGACAGCCTGCAAAGAGTCAAATCATATTAAAACCACACTGCTATTCTTTGGTGGTGAAAATAGTGGCAGTATATTTTTCTCCATATTCATGTCAAACCCTGATCTGTTTCACCTGTCCAGGGATATATACACCATCATTATTATTATTATTATATCCCTGGTGTATATATCCCCGGTGTAAGTATCGCTGGTGTATATATCCCTGGTGTATATATCACTGGTGTATATATCCCCGGTGTAAGTATCCCTGGTGTATATATCCCTGGTGTATATATCCCCGGTGTATATATCCCCGGTGTATGTATCCCTGGTGTATATATCCCTGGTGTATATATCCCTGGTGTATATATCCCTGGTGTATATATCCCTGGTGTATATATATCCCTGGTGTATATATATCCCTGTGTTTCCCTGGTGTATATATCCCTGGTGTATATATCCCTGGTGTATATATCCCTGGTGTATATATATCCCTGTGTTTCCTGGTGTATATATCCCTGGTGTATATATCCCTGGTGTATATATCCCTGTGTTTCCCTGGTGTATATATCCCTGGTGTATTTATCCCTGTGTATCCCTGGTGTATATATCCCTGGTGTATATATCCCTGGTGTATATATATCCCTGGTGTATATATATCCCTGTGTTTCCCTGGTGTATATATCCCTGGTGTATATATCCCTGGTGTATATATCCCTGGTGTATATATATCCCTGTGTTTCCTGGTGTATATATCCCTGGTGTATATATCCCTGGTGTATATATCCCTGTGTTTCCCTGGTGTATATATCCCTGGTGTATTTATCCCTGTGTATCCCTGGTGTATATATCCCTGGTGTATATATCCCTGGTGTATATATATCCCTGTGTTTCCCTGGTGTATATATCCCTGGTGTATATATCCCTGGTGTATATATATCCCTGTGTTTCCTGGTGTATATATCCCTGGTGTATATATCCCTGGTGTATATATCCCTGGTGTATATATCCCTGTGTTTCCCTGGTGTATATATCCCTGGTGTATTTATCCCTGTGTATCCCTGGTGTATATATCCCTGGTGTATATATCCCTGGTGTATATATATCCCTGTGTTTCCCTGGTGTATATATCCCTGGTGTATATATCCCTGGTGTATATACATCCCTGTTTTTCCTGGTGTATATATCCCTGGTGTATATATCCCTGGTGTATATATCCCTGGTGTATATATCCCTGTGTTTCCCTGGTGTATATATCCCTGGTGTATTTATCCCTGTGTTTCCCTGGTGTATATATCCCTGGTGTATATATCCCTGGTGTATATATCCCTGGTGTATATATATCCCTGTGTTTCCTGGTGTATATATCCCTGGTGTATATATCCCTGGTGTATATATCCCTGGTGTATATATCCCTGTGTTTCCCTGGTGTATATATCCCTGGTGTATTTATCCCTGTGTTTCCCTGGTGTATATATCCCTGGTATATATATCCCTGGTGTATATATCCCTGGTGTATATATCCCTGGTGTATATATTCCTGGTGTATATATCCCTGTGTTTCCCTGGTGTATATATCCCTGTGTTTCCCTGGTGTGTATATATCCCTGGTGTATATATCCCTGGTGTATATATTCCTGTGTTTCCCTGGTGTATATATCCCTGGTATATATATCCCTGTGTTTCCCTGGTGTATATATCCCTGGTGTATATATCCCTGGTGTATATATCCCTGTGTTTCCTGGTGTATATATCCCTGGTGTATATATCCCTGGTGTATATATCCCTGGTGTATTTATCCCTGGTGTATATATCCCTGGTGTATATATCCCTGTGTTTCCTGGTGTATATATCCCTAGTGTATGTATCCCTGGTGTATATATCCCTGGTGTATATATCCCTGGTGTATATATATCCCTGTGTTTCCTGGTGTATATATCCCTGGTGTATATATCCCTGGTGTATATATCCCTGGTGTATATATCCCTGTGTTTCCCTGGTGTATATATCCCTGGTGTATTTATCCCTGTGTTTCCCTGGTGTATATATCCCTGGTGTATATATCCCTGGTGTATATATATCCCTGTGTTTCCTGGTGTATATATCCCTGGTGTATATATCCCTGGTGTATATATCCCTGGTGTATATATCCATGTGTTTCCCTGGTGTATATATCCCTGGTGTATATATCCCTGTGTTTCCTGGTGTATATATCCCTGGTGTATATATCCCTGGTGTATATATCCCTGGTGTATATATCCCTGGTATATATATCCCTGTGTTTCCCTGGTGTATATATCCCTGGTGTATATATCCCTGGTGTATATATCCCTGTGTTTCCTGGTGTATATATCACTGGTGTATATATCCCTAGTGTATGTATCCCTGGTGTATATATCCCTGGTGTATATATCCCTGGTGTATATATATATCCCTGTGTTTCCTGGTGTATATATCCCTGGTGTATATATCCCTGGTGTATATATCCCTGGTGTATATATCCCTGTGTTTCCCTGGTGTATATATCCCTGTGTTTCCCTGGTGTATATATCCCTGGTGTATTTATCCCTGTGTTTCCCTGGTGTATATATCCCTGGTGTATATATCCCTGGTGTATATATATCCCTGTGTTTCCTGGTGTATATATCCCTGGTGTATATATCCCTGGTGTATATATCCCTGGTGTATATATCCATGTGTTTCCCTGGTGTATATATCCCTGGTGTATTTATCCCTGTGTTTCCCTGGTGTATATATCCCTGGTGTATATATCCCTGGTGTATATATCCCTGGTGTATATATCCCTGGTGTATATATTCCTGGTGTATATATCCCTGGTGTATATATTCCTGGTGTATATATCCCTGGTGTATATATCCCTGGTGTATATATCCCTGGTGTATATATCCCTGGTGTATATATTCCTGGTGTATATATCCCTGTGTTTCCCTGGTGTATATATCCCTGTGTTTCCCTGGTGTATATATCCCTGGTGTATATATCCCTGGTGTATATATTCCTGTGTTTCCCTGGTGTATATATCCCTGGTGTATATATCCCTGGTGTATATATCCCTGGTGTATATATCCCTGGTGTATATATCCCTGTGTTTCCTGGTGTATATATCCCTGGTGTATATATCCCTGGTGTATATATCCCTGGTGTATTTATCCCTGGTGTATATATCCCTGGTGTATATATCCCTGGTGTATATATCCCTGGTGTATATATCCCTGTGTTTCCTGGTGTATATATCCCTAGTGTATGTATCCCTGGTGTATATATCCCTGGTGTATATATCCCTGGTGTATATATATCCCTGTGTTTCCTGGTGTATATATCCCTGGTGTATATATCCCTGGTGTATATATCCCTGGTGTATATATCCCTGTGTTTCCCTGGTGTATATATCCCTGGTGTATTTATCCCTGTGTTTCCCTGGTGTATATATCCCTGGTGTATATATCCCTGGTGTATATATATCCCTGTGTTTCCTGGTGTATATATCCCTGGTGTATATATCCCTGGTGTATATATCCCTGGTGTATATATCCATGTGTTTCCCTGGTGTATATATCCCTGGTGTATATATCCCTGTGTTTCCTGGTGTATATATCCCTGGTGTATATATCCCTGGTGTATATATCCCTGGTGTATATATCCCTGGTATATATATCCCTGTGTTTCCCTGGTGTATATATCCCTGGTGTATATATCCCTGGTGTATATATCCCTGTGTTTCCTGGTGTATATATCACTGGTGTATATATCCCTAGTGTATGTATCCCTGGTGTATATATCCCTGGTGTATATATCCCTTGTGTATATATATATATCCCTGTGTTTCCTGGTGTATATATCCCTGGTGTATATATCCCTGGTGTATATATCCCTGGTGTATATATCCCTGTGTTTCCCTGGTGTATATATCCCTGTGTTTCCCTGGTGTATATATCCCTGGTGTATTTATCCCTGTGTTTCCCTGGTGTATATATCCCTGGTGTATATATCCCTGGTGTATATATATCCCTGTGTTTCCTGGTGTATATATCCCTGGTGTATATATCCCTGGTGTATATATCCCTGGTGTATATATCCATGTGTTTCCCTGGTGTATATATCCCTGGTGTATTTATCCCTGTGTTTCCCTGGTGTATATATCCCTGGTGTATATCCCTGGTGTATATATCCCTGGTGTATATATCCCTGGTGTATATATTCCTGGTGTATATATCCCTGGTGTATATATTCCTGGTGTATATATCCCTGTGTATCCCTGGTGTATATATCCCTGGTGTATATATCCCTGGTGTATATATCCCTGGTGTATATATTCCTGTGTTTCCCTGGTGTATATATCCCTGGTGTATATATCCCTGGTGTATATATCCCTGGTGTATATATCCCTGTGTTTCCTGGTGTACATATCCCTAGTGTATATATCCCTGGTGTATTTATCCCTGGTGTATATATCCCTGTGTTTCCTGGTGTATATATCCCTGGTGTATATATCCCTGGTGTATATATCCCTGGTGTATTTATCCCTGGTGTATTTATCCCTGGTGTATTTATCCCTGGTGTATTTATCCCTGTGTTTCCCTGGTGTATATATCCCTGGTGTATATATCCCTGGTGTATATATCCCTGGTGTATATATCCCTGGTGTATGTATCCCTGGTGTATGTTTCCCTGGTGTATATATCCCTGGTGTATTTATCCCTGTGTTTCCCTGGTGTATATATCCCTGGTGTATATATCCCTGGTGTATATATCCCTGGTGTATATATCCCTGGTGTATATATTCCTGGTGTATATATCCCTGTGTTTCCCTGGTGTATATATCCCTGGTGTATATATCCCTGGTGTATATATCCCTGGTGTATATATCCCTGGTGTATATATCCCTGGTGTATATATCCCTGGTGTATATATCCCTGGTGTATATATATCCCTGTGTTTCCTGGTGTATATATCCCTGGTGTATATATCCCTGGTGTATATATCCCTGGTGTATATATCCCTGGTGTATATATTCCTGGTGTATATATCCCTGTGTATCCCTGGTGTATATATCCCTGGTGTATATATCCCTGGTGTATATATCCCTGGTGTATATATCCCTGGTGTATATATTCCTGTGTTTCCCTGGTGTATATATCCCTGGTGTATATATCCCTGGTGTATATATCCCTGGTGTATATATCCCTGTGTTTCCTGGTGTACATATCCCTAGTGTATATATCCCTGGTGTATTTATCCCTGGTGTATATATCCCTGTGTTTCCTGGTGTATATATCCCTGGTGTATATATCCCTGGTGTATATATCCCTGGTGTATTTATCCCTGGTGTATTTATCCCTGGTGTATTTATCCCTGGTGTATTTATCCCTGTGTTTCCCTGGTGTATATATCCCTGGTGTATATATCCCTGGTGTATATATCCCTGGTGTATATATCCCTGTTGTATGTATCCCTGGTGTATGTTTCCCTGGTGTATATATCCCTGGTGTATTTATCCCTGTGTTTCCCTGGTGTATATATCCCTGGTGTATATATCCCTGGTGTATATATCCCTGGTGTATATATCCCTGGTGTATATATTCCTGGTGTATATATCCCTGTGTTTCCCTGGTGTATATATCCCTGGTGTATATATCCCTGGTGTATATATCCCTGGTGTATATATCCCTGGTGTATATATTCCTGGTGTATATATCCCTGTGTATCCCTGGTGTATATATCCCTGGTGTATATATCCCTGGTGTATATATCCCTGGTGTATATATTCCTGTGTTTCCCTGGTGTATATCCCTGGTGTATATATCCCTGGTGTATATCCCTGGTGTATATATCCCTGGTGTATATATCCCTGTGTTTCCTGGTGTACATATCCCTAGTGTATATATCCCTGGTGTATTTATCCCTGGTGTATATATCCCTGTGTTTCCTGGTGTATATATCCCTGGTGTATATATCCCTGGTGTATATATCCCTGGTGTATATATCCCTGGTGTATGTATCCCTGGTGTATGTATCCCTGGTGTATGTATCCCTGGTGTATGTATCCCTGGTGTATGTATCCCTGGTGTATATATCCCTGGTGTATATATCCCTGGTGTATATATCCCTGTGTTTCCCTGGTGTATGTATCCCTGGTGTATATATCGATGATGTATTTATCCCTTGTGTTTCCTGTTTCTCTGTACCAGTTTGTCTTGTATGTTTATCAAGTCAACCAGTGTTTTTCTCTACTCCTGCTTCTATTTGTTCCTCCCGGTTTTTGTCCCTGTTTTCTGGACTCTGTACCTGCCTGCCTGACCTCTAGCCTGCCTGACCATTCTGCCTGCCTGACCTCTAGCCTGCCTGACCATTCTGCCTGCCTGACCTCTAGCCTGCCTGACCATTCTGCCTGCCTGACCTCTAGTCTGCCTGACTATTCTGCCTGTCCTGACCTCTAGCCTGCCTGACCATTCTGTCTGTCCTGACCTCTAGCCTGCCTGACCATTCTGCCTGTCCTGACCTCTAGTCTGCCTGACCATTCTGCCTGTCCTGACCTCTAGCCTGCCTGACCATTCTGCCTGTCCTGACCTCTAGTCTGCCTGACCATTCTGTCTGTCCTGACCTCTAGCCTGCCTGACCATTCTGCCTGCCCTGACCTCTAGTCTGCCTGACCATTCTGCCTGTCCTGACCTCTAGCCTGCCTGACCATTCTGCCTGTCCTGACCTCTAGCCTGCCTGACCATTCTGCCTGTCCTGACCTCTAGTCTGCCTGACCATTCTGCCTGTCCTGACCTCTAGCCTGCCTGACCATTCTGCCTGTCCTGACCTCTAGCCTGCCTGACCATTCTGCCTGTCCTGACCTCTAGTCTGCCTGACCATTCTGCCTGTCCTGACCTCTAGTCTGCCTGACCATTCTGCCTGTCCTGACCTCTAGCCTGCCTGACCAGTCTGCCTGTCCTGTCCAGTCTGTCTGTCCTGACCTCTAGTCTGTCTGCCACTCTGTGCCTCCTGGACTCTGATTATGACCTTTGGCCTGTCCACGACCATTCTCTTGCCTCCCCCTTTTAGTATATTAATAAATATCAAAGACTCTAACCATCTGCTTTCCGTGCCATCTTCTACAGGAATACTGACCTCAGAGTCTCCAGTTTACAGTGGGGATTCCCCAGTCCAGCGGAGAGCAGCTTCACTCCTGAATCCTTCAGGTCGTTGTTACTCAGATCCAGCTCTCTCAGGTGTGAGGGGTTTGACCTCAGAGCTGAGACCAGAGAAGCACAGCCTTCCTCTGTGACTAGACAGCCTGACAGCCTGCAAAGAGTCAAATCATTTTAAAATCGCACTGCTAATCTTTGGTGGTGAAAATGGTGGCAGTATATTTTTTCTCAAAATATTCAGATATATCAGTGTCCTCAAACCTGCCATATCCATTCATACATTAATTTATCATTATTATAACTGACAAATGATCAAAGTATTGCCTGCAGATGTCACGCCCTGACCTTAGTTAACTTGTTTTCTTTATTATTTTAGTTCGGTCAGGGTGTGACGAGGGCTTGTTAAGTTTTTGTACATCTATGGGGTTTGGCTTGTCTAGGTGTTTCTATGTCTATAGTTGCCTGGTTTGGTTCTCAATCAGAGGCAGCTGTTTATCGTTGTCTCTGATTGGAAACCATATTTCCTGGTTTATTTGTGGGTTGTTATTCTATGTTTAGTTGCCTGTTCTACCATATCATTTGTGATAGAAACATTCTTAGGTGGTGAAAATCGTGGCAGTATATGTTTTTTAAATATTCAAATATAAAAAATATGTAGATATATCTGTGTCCTGAAACCTGCCATATCTATTTATAAATGAATGTTAAATTATTAGAAATAACAAATGATGAAAGTATAGCTTGCAGATAGAAAAATGTATAGTACAAATATTATAGTAGACTGACCAGACCAGTTTAAAAAGCAGTATCAGTCAGAAGACAGACAGTGGGGTATCAGATTTAGATTGTATTGAGTATACAGTCCACACCATATCTATTTAGACAGTGAGGAATCAGATTTAGATTGTATTGAGTATACAGTCCACACCATATCTATTTAGACAGTGAGGTATCAGATTTAGATTGTATTGAGTATACAGTCCACATCATATCTATTTTGACAGTGAAGCTAACATTTAAATGTGGCTCTATACTCCAACATTTTGGATTTCAGATCAAATGTTTCATATGAGCTGACAGTATATAATGTCACCTTTTATTTGAGGATATTTTAATACATATCTGTTTCAACGTTTAGAAAGATTAAAGCATTTTATGTATCTCGTCCCCCCATTTGAAGAAGTCATAAGTATTCTGACACTTAAAGTGTATTAAATTAGTCAAAAGTATATCTGGTCCCATATTCCTCGAACACAATGACAACATCAAGCCTGTGACGCCTTGACTGAGAAAGATCATGAATGAATCATGAATAATAATGAGTGAGAAAGTTACAGAGGCTACAACAAAACATACTAACCTCTCACCATTACCAATAACAGAGGCTACAACAAAACATGCTAACCTCACCATTACCAATAACAGAGGCTACACCAAAACATGCTAACCTCTCACCATTACCAATAACAGAGGATACAACAAAACATGCTAACCTCTCACCATTACCAATAACAGAGGATACAACAAAACATGCTAACCTCTCACCATTACCAATAACAGAGGCTACACCAAAACATGCTAACCTCTCACCATTACCAATAACAGAGGATACAACAAAACATGCTAACCTCTCACCATTACCAATAACAGAGACTACAACAAAACATGCTTACCTCTCACCTTTAACCTCAAATAAAAGGATGACATTCTGTACTGTCACCTAATATGAAACATTATATCTCAAACTATAGAGAATAGCACCTAATGTAAAACTGTAAGCTTCACTGTCCAAACACATATGGTGTGGACTATGTGTGTCTGGTAAACACATGTGGATCTGGTGAACAGTTATCACTTGTTGACCAACTACAGGAACACTGACCTCAGAGTCTCCAGTTTACAGTGGGGATTCCCCAGTACAGCAGAGAGCAGCTTCACTCCTGAATCCTTCAGGTCGTTGTTACTCAGGTCCAGCTCTCTCAGGTGTGAGGGGTTTGACCTCAGAGCTGAGACCAGAGAAGCACAGCCTTCCTCTGTGACTCCACAGCCTGACAGCCTGACAAAGAGATCATCATGACTTCACAAACACACTGTTCATTTAACACCAGTAGTGTAGAAGGACAATGGTGCATTTTGTTTATTCTCTCAAACAGCATATATATTAATATTCTGTTTCCTAGAATTGTATGCTCATATTGTTATACTAATGTGAAAATCAATGAATTTATTCAATATGTTTTTCAATATAATATTATACACATATTATAATACATTTTTTTCTCTAAACGGAATATTTCTTCCTGATGATTAGTTCTTAAATGTCATGTTATTTACTCACAGAGCAGCTCTGGAGGCTTTGACCACTGGCAGCAGCCTCAGAAGACCTTCCTCTGATCTGGAGTATTTCTTCAGGTCAAACACATCCAGCTCCTTTTCTGAAGTCAGCAACACAAAGACCAGAGCTGACCACTGTGCAGGTGACAGGTTGGGTTCTGAGAGACTTCCTGATCTCAGGTAGCTTTGGATCTCCTCCACTAGAGAATGGTCATTCAGTTCATTCAGACAGTGGAACAGATTGATACTCCTCTCTGGAGAGGGATTCTCCCTGATCTTCTTCTTGATGTAATTGACTGTTTCTGCATGGGTCTTTGACCTGCTTCTTGTCTTTGTCAGTAGACCTCGTAAGTGCTTCTGATTGGACTCCAGTGAGAGGCCCAGCAGGAAGCGGAGGAAAAGGTCCAGGTTTCCCGTCTCACTCTGTAAGGCTTTATCCACAGCACTCTTGTAGAAAGCAACTTCAGGCTCATCTTTTGTTTGCAGTTTGTCCATTAGATTCTCATTGTTGTTGATGAATGAGAGGAACACATATACAGCAGCCAGAAACTCCTGAATGCTCAGATGTACGAAGCAGTACACCTTGTCCTGGTACAGCCCACGTTCCTCTTTAAAGAGCTGTGTGCACAATCCTGAGTACACTGAGGCTTCATTGACATCAATGCCAGACTCTATCAGGTCTTCTTCATAGAAAATCAGATTGCCCTTCACAAGCTGTTGAAAAGCCAGTTTTCCCAGTGACAGAATGCTCTCTTTATTCCAGTGTGGACCTGTCTCTTCTTTCCCAAGATACTTTTCATTCTTCTGTTTGGTATGAAACTCCACAAGGTGTGTGTACATCTCAGTCAGAGTCTTGGGCATCTCTTCTCTCTTATGTTTCAGCATGTGTTCAAGGACTGTTGCAGAAATCCAACAGAAGACTGGAACGTGGCACATGATGTGGAGGCTCCTTGATGTCTTTATGTGTGAGATGATTCTGTTGGCCAGGTCCTCATCACTGAATCTCTTCCTGAAGTACTCCTCCTTCTGAGGGTCATTGAACCCTCGTACCTCTGTCACCTGGTCAACACATCCTGAAGGGATCTTATTGGCTGCTGCAGGTCGGGTAGTTATCCAGAGGAGAGCAAAGGGAAGCAGATTTCCCTTAATGAGATTTGTCAGCAGAACATCCACTGAGGTTGACTCTGTGACGTCCCAACAGATCTTATTCTTCTGGAAGTCTAGGGGCAGTCGGCACTCATCCAGACCATCAAAGATGAACAGAACTTTGTACTTGTTGTTGATGGAGATTCCTGATTGTTTGGTTTCCATTGAGAAGTGATTAAGAAGTTCAATGAAAGTGTGTTTGTCCTCTTTCATCAAATTCAGCTCCCGAAAAGGGAATGAAAATACAAATTGGACATCCTGATTAGCTTTTCCTTCAGCCCAGTCCAGAATGAACTTCTGCACAGAGACTGTTTTTCCAATGCCAGCGACTCCTTTTGTCAGCACAGTTCTGATAGGTTTGTCTTGTCCAGTTAAGGGTTTGAAGATGTTGTTACATTTGATTGCAGTCTCTGGTCTTGCTTGTTTCCTGGTTGTTGTCTCAATCTGTCTCAGCTCATGTTCATTATTGACCTCTCCTGTTCCACCCTCTGTGATGTAGAGCTCTGTGTAGATCTTATTGAGAAGTGTTGGGTTTCCTTGTTTAGCGATCCCCTCAAATACACATTGAAACTTCTTCTTTAGATTAGATTTGAGTTCACGTTGGCAAATCACAGCAGGATCATCTGAATCTAGAAATAACACAGAGGATATTAATATTACATCTGTTTTAATACCTACAGTATTGTAGGACTGTTATAAAGTTGTACATTATAATAATTTCTCATCGTAACTGTCTAAATCTGTAAATGTTTTCATAATGCATTACAGACTGGTGTGACTGATTATATTATTATTGGTATTATTGATGGTATTATTAATGTTCTCTCTCTCTCAATTAATCAACACAACACATCCCTGCTGCTACTTGATGAGGTTACTAGGTGTTGTGTTAAGGCTGCTACAATATCATTGAGTTACACAGCTACTTTAGCTGTACTTTAGCTACAGCTTTTAAATGTTATAAAACAGCATCAACATGAGGCAGACAGATCTTACATTTCTCCAGTGTGTCAGCAAGCTCCTTCTGGTTCATTTTCCTCAGGATGTGCAGTGTGATCTTCCAGAGCCCCTCTCTGGCACTGCTCTCCTGCTGCTCATCTTCAGCATCCACCACTTCCTTATCCTGCTTCTGACTCTCAAAGCCTTCTGGGAGTTCTGGACTAAGAATCCTCTTGAACATCTTCAGCTCATTCTTCACAAATGTCATAATTTTCTCTTCAAGAATCTGAAATAAATTAAGTAAATAAGTTAAGCAAGAGACTAAATGCTTTCTCATGAACACATTAATGAATGATTTACAGATCAACTTTTCTTGAGGTAAACAAAAACAAATGTACATAACAGGACCACATACACTGAATATGGAGTCCAGGTCTGTTTGATGACTCTGGGAAGACTGACCACTGAGAATCTCTGACTCTGATCTCTCCTGTTGGTTTCTGTGGACAAAACATGAGATTACATCTCCTCATTCAGGGAGTACACACACACACACACACACACACACACACACACACACACACACACACACACACACACACACACATACACACACATACACACACATACACACACACACACACACACACACACACACACACACACACACACACACACACAGGGAGGAAATGTTGTGTTTAATATTGTTTTAGGTCTATGCAAATGGACAAAATGATTAGCCTATGGATTATGAAAACAACAACAATAAATGGGAAAATGGGAGAGGAGAAATGACTAGAGACAGTGTTGTTTAACTCACTGACCAGGACCCCTGAGTTCTTCTTACCTTTGTTCAGTAGAAAAGTCTCCCTCTCTAAACTCTATAGGTTGATCCATAGACTGGTGACTCTTCATGGACACACAGCTGGGAACAGGGGAGGCTGGTCTCTCCTGCTGGATTGGACTTCAACACAACAGAGACAAACATTACATCTCTCATCTACTCTGAGCTCAGATGGGGAAACATAAGAAGAGTTTCATTCCAAAACACTATATATCACTTTTCAGAAATGTTAGTAAATTAGCTTTTATTGTTGAAAGCATTTCTGAAAGAGATTGGTGTGTTCTTTCACTATCTAATGATGGTATGGGCTTGATATGTACAGATATGTATTTGTTTAAAATCACTTGATGTCTTCATTTCAGAGAGACAAATAATCATGTTTTTTTCCGCAAAATGCTATATATTTGCCTCACTCTCAAATGTTACCGACCGGAATAATGAGACTGTAAGGAGAACCAGTACTGAGTCAATGTGCAGGGTACCAGGTAGTTGAGGTAATAATGAGACTATAAGGAGTACCAATACTGAGTCAATGTGCAGGGTACCAGGTAGTTGAGGTAATAATGAGACTATAAGGAGAACCAGTACTGAGTCAATGTGCAGGGGTACCAGGTAGTTGAGGTAATAATGAGACTATAAGGAGAACCAGTACTGAGTCAATGTGCAGGGTACCAGGTAGTTGAGGTAATAATGAGACTATAAGGAGTACCAGTACTGAGTCAATGTGCAGGGTACCAGGTAGTTGAGGTAATATGTACATGTTGGTAAAGGTAAAAGTGACTAGAAAATCAGGATAGAGATTACATCTCCTCATCCAGGGAGTGCACACACACACACACACACACACACACACACACACACACACACACACACACACACACACACACACACACACACACACACACACACACACACAGGGAGGGAACGTTGTGTTTGTTTAATGTTGTTTCAGGCCTATGAAAATGGACAAAAGGATTAGCCTATGGATTATGAAAACAACAAAAATAAATGGGAAAATGGGAGAGGAGAAATGACTAGAGACAGTGTTGTTTAACTCACTGACCAGGACCCATGAGTTCTTCTTACCTTTGTTCAGTAGAAAAGTCTCCCTTTCTAAACTTTAGAGGAGGATCCATAGACTGGTCACTCTTCATGGACACACAGCTGGGAACAGGGGAGGCTGGTCTCTCCTGCTGGATTGGACTTCAACACAACAGAGACAAACATTACATCTCTCATCTACTCTGAGCTCAGATGGGGAAACATAAGAAGAGTTTCATTCCAAAAAGCTATGTATCCATACATCATAAATGTTAAAAAATTAGCTTTAACTTCTGAAAGAAATTTTGAAATATATATATTTTTTTTCACTATCTAATCATTACATGGGGTTGTTCAATGACAGACATATATTTGTTTATAGTCTATCATTTGTTGGTTTCATTTCAGAGACAAAGGCTTTGTTTTTGCAAAATGCTAAATATCTGTCTCACTCTCAGAGAAATCAGTAGTACTGCTAGGTTTTATACAGTAATAATATATATCTGCCTCACTCTCAGAGAAATCAGTAGTACTGCTAGGTTTTACACAGTAATAATATATACCTGTCTCACTCTCAGAGAAATCAGTAGTACTGCTAGGTTTTACACAGTCAAATGGGACCAACCGGCTCGGTTCGGCCTTATTTAGCAAAATTTGAAATTGTGTTTTTCAGATTTGATTATAGTAGAGACTCAAGGCTAGAAAATGGTATATCAACACTACAGTTGAGGAACAATGGGAAAGTAATTCTGCTTTGAACGATGATATACTTGTTCCCTCACTTTTGAGAAAATGTCCTTTGAATATTTTGGTTCCTACTGGAGAGCTCTTCTTTGTCTACAGGGCTGTTACTTTGGCAGATAATGTCACCCATCTAAATAAATATATTTATTTTTATATAATTAACTACATATGTGGTGTTTTTGGTTGATGTCAGTTTCATTGCTTGTTAAGCTATAAATGGTTATTTTATGGTTGTAAGTGGTAAAATGAACAAGAACATTTTACATTTTTTTAAATTACTACTTTAGTAAGGAATTACACATTTTTCAGGACTACTGCAGTTGCTACATAATTCCAATAGATGGCAGCATAAGACCACTAATGACATTTCAGAAGATTAGTTGAGTTTTCTCCCTGGATACACCACCACTCCCCTCACAGGAAAACTCCTGTGTGCTTCTTTCTGTCCCTTTCCACACTGCTAACACAAGAGGAAGCACTGAAACAGTATTTAACAGATTACTGTAAAGTAATATAATGATGATTCATGTTTATTATTACCTGTTTTTATACTATGTTTTGAAATTATAGTTCATGACTATAATGATTATCAATAAGCCTGAACATGAATTCATTGACCTCTGGTCTAGAAAAACATATTTTCCAGGTACATTCATTGTCAAATTCATCAACCAGCATCGAGCCGCTCTGCCTTCTCTCGCTAGTAGTCAACTCAGCCCCGCTAAAAGCTTGTGTCGTCACTCTGCCTTCTCGAGGGGCATGTTGAGGTTAATTTGCTAACAGCGGGCCTCCCGGGTGGCGCAGTGGTTAAGGGTGCTGTACTGCAGCGCCAGCTGTGCCATCAGAGACTCTCAGAGACTCTTCGCTCCCAGGCTCTGTCGTAACCGGCCGCGACCGGGAGGTCCGTGGGGCGATGCACAATTGGCATTGGCGTTGTCCGGGTTAGGGAGGGCTTGGTCGGTAGGGATGTCCTTGTCTCATCGCGCACCAGCGACTCCTGTGGCGGGCCGGGCGCAGTGCATGCTAACCAAGGTTGCCAGGTGCACGGTGTTTCCTCCGACACATTGGTGCGGCTGGCTTCCGGGTTGGATGCGCGCTGTGTTAAGAAGCAGTGTGGCTTGGTTGGGTTGTGTATCGGAGGACGCATGACTTTCAACATTCGTACGGGAGTTGTAGCGATGAGACAAGATAGTAATTACTAGCTACTAAAACAATTGGAAACCACGAAATTGGGGAGAAAAAGGGGAAAACAAATAAATTATATTAAATTTAAACATTTGCTAACAGCTTGCATGATGTAATTTATTGGCGGGCTGGAAGACACACTCTTGTCTTTTCTATTCTGAGGTTGTTAACTCGCAATATCAGATATTAAGATGATTTTTATAATGAATGTTTACTGAGGTTGAGGTTCTGACTAGTGATTATTTACCCAGGGTTCAATACCTGCTATAGTCACTATTTATTTGCTCTCGCAAAACAACACAGCCTTAATACGAGATAAATAGCTAACTTAAGTAATGAGTGACCATTTTAGAAAATCATGAGACAGTCTGTGGTTGCTGCTATTTTATGTCCATCATATTGCTGCTTGTAGACTATAACTGATGCTTCATGGTCCATCATATTGCTGCTTGTAGACTATAACTGATGCTTCATGGTCCACCATATTGCTGCTTGTAGACTATAACTGATGCTTCGTGGTCCATCATATTGCTGCTTGTAGCCTATAACTGATGCTTCGTGGTCCATCATATTGCTGCTTGTAGACTATAACTGATGCTTCATGGTCCATCATATTGCTGCTTGTAGCCTATAACTGATGCTTCGTGGTCCATCATATTGCTGCTTGTAGCCTATAACTGATGGTTCATGGTCCATCATATTGCTGCTTGTAGCCTATAACTGATGCTTCATGGTCCATCATATTGCTGCTTGTAGCCTATAACTGATGCTTCGTGGTCCATCATATTGCTGCTTGTAGCCTACAACTGATGCTTCATGGCCCATCACATTGCTGCTTGTAGCCTGTAACTGATGCTTCATGGTCCATCATATTGCTGCTTGTAGCCTATAACTGATGCTTCATGGCCCATCACATTGCTGCTTGTAGCCTGTAACTGATGCTTCATGGTCCATCATATTGCTGCTTGTAGCCTATAACTGATGCTTCATGGTCCATCATATTGCTGCTTGTAGACTATAACTGATGCTTCATGGTCCATCATATTGCTGCTTGTAGACTATAACTGATGCTTCATGGTCCATCATATTGCTGCTTGTAGCCTATAACTGATGCTTCATGGTCCATCATATTGCTGCTTGTAGACTATAACTGATGCTTCATGGTCCATCATATTGCTGCTTGTAGCCTATAACTGATGCTTCATGGTCCATCATATTGCTGCTTGTTGCTAATAACTGATGCTTCATGGTCAATCATATTGCTGCTTGTAGCCTATAACTGATGCTTCATGGTCCATCATATTGCTGCTTGTAGACTATAACTGATGCTTCATGGTCCATCATATTGCTGCTTGTTGACTATAACTGATGCTTCATGGTCCATCATATTGCTGCTTGTAACCTATAACTGATGCTTCATGGTCCATCATATTGCTGCTTGTTGCTAATAACTGATGCTTCATGGTCCATCATATTGCTGCTTGTAGACTATAACTGATGCTTCGTGGTCCATCATATTGCTGCTTGTAGACTATAACTGATGCTTCATGGTCAAATACTGCTTGTAACCTATAACTGATGCTTCATGGTCCATCATATTGCTGCTTGTTGCTAATAACTGATGCTTCATGGTCCATCATATTGCTGCTTGTAGACTATAACTGATGCTTCATGGTCAAATACTGCTTGTAGCCTATAACTGATGCTTCATGGTCCATCATATTGCTGCTTGTAGCCTATAACTGATGCTTCATGGTCAAATACTGCTTGTAACCTATAACTGATGCTTCATGGTCCATCATATTGCTGCTTGTTGCTAATAACTGATGCTTCATGGTCCATCATATTGCTGCTTGTTGCTAATAACTGATGCTTCATGGTCCATCATATTGCTGCTTGTAGCCTATAACTGATGCTTCATGGTCCATCATATTGCTGCTTGTAGCCTATAACTGATGCTTCATGGTCCATCATATTGCTGCTTGTAGCCTATAACTGATGCTTCATGGTCCATCATATTGCTGCTTGTAGACTATAACTGATGCTTCATGGTCCATCATATTGCTGCTTGTAGCCTATAACTGATGCTTCATGGTCAAATACTGCTTGTAGACTATAACTGATGCTTCATGGTCCATCATATTGCTGCTTGTAGACTATAACTGATGCTTCGTGGTCCATCATATTGCTGCTTGTAGACTATAACTGATGCTTCATGGTCAAATACTGCTTGTAGCCTATAACTGATGCTTCATGGTCCATCATATTGCTGCTTGTAGCCTATAACTGATGCTTCATGGTCAAATACTGCTTGTAGCCTATAACTGATGCTTCATGGTCCATCATATTGCTGCTTGTAGCCTATAACTGATGCTTCGTGGTCCATCATATTGCTGCTTGTAGCCTTTAACTGATGCTTCATGGTCAAATACTGCTTGTAGCCTATAACTGATGCTTCATGGTCCATCATATTGCTGCTTGTAGCCTATAACTGATGCTTCATGGTCAAATACTGCTTGTAGCCTATAACTGATGCTTCGTGGTCCATCATATTGCTGCTTGTAGCCTATAACTGATGCTTCATGGTCAAATACTGCTTGTAGCCTATAACTGATGCTTCGTGGTCACATGCTGCTTGTAGCCTAAAACTGATGCTCCATGGTCCATCATATTGCTGCTTGTAACCTATAACTGATGCTTCATGGTCCATCATATTGCTGCTTGTAGCCTATAACTGATGCTTCATGGTCAAATACTGCTTGTAGCCTATAACTGATGCTTCGTGGTCACATGCTGCTTGTAGCCTAAAACTGATGCTCCATGGTCCATCATATTGCTGCTTGTAACCTATAACTGATGCTTCATGGTCCATCATATTGCTGCTTGTAGACTATAACTGATGCTTCATGGTCCATCATATTGCTGCTTGTAGACTATAACTGATGCTTTGTGGTCCATCATATTGCTGCTTGTAGACTATAACTGATGCTTCGTGGTCCATCATATTGCTGCTTGTAGACTATAACTGATGCTTCATGGTCCATCATATTGCTGCTTGTAGACTATAACTGATGCTTCATGGTCCATCATATTGCTGCTTGTAGACTACAACTGATGCTTCATGGTCCATCATATTGCTGCTTGTAGACTATAACTGATGCTTCATGGTCCATCATATTGCTGCTTGTAGACTATAACTGATGCTTCATGGTCCATCATATTGCTGCTTGTAGCCTATAACTGATGCTTCATGGTCAAATACTGCTTGTAGCCTATAACTGATGCTTCGTGGTCCATCATATTGCTGCTTGTAGACTATAACTGATGCTTCATGGTCCATCATATTGCTGCTTGTAGCCTATAACTGATGCTTCATGGTCCATCATATTGCTGCTTGTAGACTATAACTGATTCTTCATGGTCCATCATATTGCTGCTTGTAGACTATAACTGATGCTTCATGGTCCATCATATTGCTGCTTGTAGACTATAACTGATGCTTCATGGTCCATCATATTGCTGCTTGTGGACTATAACTGATGCTTCATGGTCCATCATATTGCTTCTTGTAGCCTATAACTGATGCTTCGTGGTCCATCATATTGCTGCTTGTAGACTATAACTGATGCTTCGTGGTCCATCATATTGCTGCTTGTAGACTATAACTGATGCTTCGTGGTCCATCATATTGCTGCTTGTAGACTATAACTGATGCTTCGTGGTCCATCACATTGCTGCTTGTAGCCTGTAACTGATGCTTCATGGTCCATCATATTGCTGCTTGTAGCCTATAACTCATGCTTCATGGTCCATCATATTGCTGCTTGTAGCCTATAACTGATGCTTCATGGTCCATCATATTGCTGCTTGTTGCTAATAACTGATGCTTCATGGTCCATCATATTGCTGCTTGTAGACTATAACTGATGCTTCATGGTCCATCATATTGCTGCTTGTAGCCTATAACTGATGCTTCATGGTCCATCATATTGCTGCTTGTTGCTAATAACTGATGCTTCATGGTCCATCATATTGCTGCTTGTAGACTATAACTGATGCTTCATGGTCAAATACTGCTTGTAGACTATAACTGATGCTTCATGGTCCATCATATTGCTGCTTGTAGCCTATAACTGATGCTTCATGGTCAAATACTGCTTGTAGACTATAACTGATGCTTCATGGTCCATCATATTGCTGCTTGTAGCCTATAACTGATGCTTCATGGTCCATCATATTGCTGCATGTAGCCTATAACTGATGCTTCATGGTCAAATACTGCTTGTAGCCTATAACTGATGCTTCATGGTCCATCATATTGCTGCTTGTAGCCTATAACTGATGCTTCATGGTCAAATACTGCTTGTAGCCTATAACTGATGCTTCGTGGTCCATCATATTGCTGCTTGTAGACTATAACTGATGCTTCATGGTCCATCATATTGCTGCTTGTAGACTATAACTGATGCTTCATGGTCCATCATATTGCTGCTTGTTGACTATAACTGATGCTTCATGGTCCATCATATTGCTGCTTGTAGACTATAACTGATGCTTCATGGTCCATCATATTGCTGCTTGTAGACTATAACTGATGCTTCATGGTCCATCATATTGCTGCTTGTAGCCTATAACCTATAATTGATGCTGCGTGGTCCATCATATTGCTGCTTGTAGACTATAACTGATGCTTCATGGTCCATCATATTGCTGCTTGTAGACTATAACTGATGCTTCATGGTCCATCAAATTGCTGCTTGTAGACTATAACTGATGCTTCATGGTCCATCATATTGCTGCTTGTAGCCTATAACCTATAATTGATGCTGCGTGGTCCATCATATTGCTGCTTGTAGCCTATAACCTATAACTGATGCTTCGTGGTCTTATGCTGCCATCTATTGGAAATATTCAGCAATTAAAAGTTATTAATTCACCTACAGACATTGGTGAGGCAGCTGAGAAATATAGTGTATTTTTCTTGTTAATTCCTTAGATCAGTATCAAACCTGCTCCACTTATCCCACGACAATTTCAAATCTGTCCAAACCCCATTCGAAAAATATAACTAATGTGTAACAAAATAATCTAAATGCTATTTTGTACTATAATGGTATTTACTAACATAATATTCATACTAAAATAGTTTCTAAAAGTGTTCGAGGCTACCTTACCCTATAATTAGGGTTAAGGCTAAAATACGTAATACGAAGATAATCAATGAGCTAGACCTGTCCATTTGGTTTGCAATTCAGTCAACCTGTACAGCATTGCACTCAATTCACGCAATTACCCGGCAGCCATTTAGAAACAATGTCATAAAAAAAAATGATTCTTATTTTAAAAATATATTCTGGCTGTTTTAAAATCGGCCACATCCTGAAAAAGAGGACATGCTGTAATAATAGTAATTTAATAAAGATATACCCATCTAAAATCTATTAACTGATAATAATAGTAATTTAATACAGATATACCCATCTAAAATCTATTAACTGATAATAATAATAATTTAATAAAGATATACCCATCTAAAATCTATTAACTGATAATAATAATAATTTAATACAGATATACCCATCTAAAATCTATTAACTGATAATAATAGTAATAGTAATAGTAATTTAATAAAAATATACCCATCTAAAATCTATTAACTGATAATAATAATAATTTAATAAAGATATACCCATCTAAAATATATTAACTGATAATAATAATAATAATAATTTAATAAAGATATACCCATCTAAAATCTATTAACTGATAATAATAATAATTTAATAAAGATATACCCATCTAAAATATATTAACTGATAATAATAATAATAATAATTTAATAAAGATATAACCATCTAAAATCTATTAACTGATAATAATAGTAATTTAATAAAGATATACCCATCTAAAATCTATTAACTGATAATAATAGTAATAATAATTTAATACAGATATACCCATCTAAAATATATTAACTGATAATAATAATAATTTAATAAAGATATACCCATCTAAAATCTATTAACTGATAATAATAATAATTTAATAAAGATATACCCATCTCAAAACTATTAACTGATAATAATAGTAATTTAATACAGATATACCCATCTAAAATCTATTAACTGATTATAATAGTAATAATAATTTAATAAAGATATACCCATCTAAAATATATTAACTGATAATAATAATAATTTAATAAAGATATACCCATCTAAAATATATTAACTGATAATAATAATAATTTAATAAAGATATACCCATCTAAAATATATTAACTGATAATAATAATAATTTAATAAAGATATACCCATCTAAAATCTATTAACTGATTATAATAATAATTTAATAAAGATATACCCATCTAAAATCTATTAACTGATTATAATAGTAATAATAATTTAATAAAGATATACCCATCTAAAATCTATTAACTGATAATAATAATAATTTAATACAGATATACCCATCTAAAATCTATTAACTGATAATAATAATAATTTAATAAAGATATACCCATCTCAAAACTATTAACTGATAATAATAGTAATTTAATACAGATATACCCATCTAAAATCTATTAACTGATAATAATAATAATTTAATAAAGATATACCCATCTAAAATCTATTAACTGATAATAATAATAATTTAATAAAGATATACCCATCTCAAAACTATTAACTGATAATAATAGTAATTTAATACAGATATACCCATCTAAAATCTATTAACTGATAATAATAATAATTTAATAAAGATATACCCATCTAAAATCTATTAACTGATAATAATAATAATTTAATACAGATATACCCATCTAAAATCTATTAACTGATAATAATAATAATTTAATAAAGATATACCCATCTCAAAACTATTAACTGATAATAATAGTAATTTAATACAGATATACCCATCTAAAATCTATTAACTGATAATAATAATAATTTAATAAAGATATACCCATCTAAAATCTATTAACTGATAATAATAATAATTTAATAAAGATATACCCATCTCAAAACTATTAACTGATAATAATAGTAATTTAATACAGATATACCCATCTAAAATCTATTAACTGATAATAATAATAATTTAATAAAGATATACCCATCTAAAATCTATTAACTGATAATAATAATAATTTAATAAAGATATACCCATCTAAAATATATTAACTGATAATAATAGTAATAGTAATTTAATAAAGATATACCCATCTAAAATCTATTAACTGATAATAATATTAATTTAATAAAGATATACCCATCTAAAATATATTAACTGATAATAATAATAATTTAATAAAGATATACCCATCTAAAATCTATTAACTGATAATAATAATAATTTAATAAAGATATACCCATCTAAAATCTATTAACTGATAATAATAATAATTTAATAAAGATATACCCATCTAAAATATATTAACTGATAATAATAATAATTTAATAAAGATATACCCATCTAAAATATATTAACTGATAATAATAATAATTTAATAAAGATATACCCATCTAAAATCTATTAACTGATAATAATAATAATTTAATAAAGATATACCCATCTAAAATATATTAACTGATAATAATAATAATTTAATAAAGATATACCCATCTAAAATATATTAACTGATAATAATAATAATTTAATAAAGATATACCCATCTAAAATATATTAACTGATAATAATAATAATTTAATAAAGATATACCCATCTAAAATCTATTAACTGATAATAATAATAATAATAATAATAATTTAATAAAGATATACCCATCTAAAATATATTAACTGATAATAATAATAATTTAATAAAGATATACCCATCTAAAATCTATTAACTGATAATAATAGTAATTTAATAAAGATATACCCATCTAAAATCTATTAACTGATTATAATAGTAATAATAATTTAATAAAGATATACCCATCTAAAATCTATTAACTGATAATAATAATAATTTAATAAAGATATACCCATCTCAAAACTATTAACTGATAATAATAGTAATTTAATACAGATATACCCATCTAAAATCTATTAACTGATAATAATAATAATTTAATAAAGATATACCCATCTAAAATCTATTAACTGATAATAATAGTAATATTAATTTAATAAAGATACACCCATCTAAAATCTATTAACTGATAATAATAGTAATATTAATTTAATAAAGATATACCCATCTAAAATATATTAACTGATAATAATAATAATTTAATAATGATATACCCATCTAAAATCTATTAACTGATAATAATAATAATTTAATAAAGATATACCCATCTAAAATATATTAACTGATAATAATAATAATTTAATAAAGATATACCCATCTAAAATCTATTAACTGATAATAATAGTAATAGTAATAGTAATTTAATAAAGATATACCCATCTAAAATCTATTAACTGATAATAATAGTAATATTAATTTAATAAAGATACACCCATCTAAAATATATTAACTGATAATAATAGTAATATTAATTTAATAAAGATATACCCATCTAAAATATATTAACTGATAATAATAATAATTTAATAATGATATACCCATCTAAAATCTATTAACTGATAATAATAATAATTTAATAAAGATATACCCATCTAAAATATATTAACTGATAATAATAATAATTTAATAAAGATATACCCATCTAAAATATATTAACTGATAATAATAATAATTTAATAAAGATATACCCATCTCAAAACTATTAACTGATAATAATAGTAATAATAATTTAATAAAGATATACCCATCTAAAATCTATTAACTGATAATAATAGTAATTTAATAAAGATATACCCATCTAAAATCTATTAACTGATAATAATAATAATTTAATAAAGATATACCCATCTAAAATCTATTAACTGATTATAATAATAATTTAATAAAGATATACCCATCTAAAATCTATTAACTGATAATAATAGTAATTTAATAAAGATATACCCATCTAAAATCTATTAACTGATTATAATAGTAATTTAATAAAGATATACCCATCTAAAATATATTAACTGATAATAATAATAATTTAATAAAGATATACCCATCTAAAATCTATTAACTGATAATAATAGTAATAATAATTTAATAAAGATATACCCATCTAAAATCTATTAACTGATAATAATAATAATTTAATAAAGATATACCCATCTAAAATATATTAACTGATAATAATAATAATTTAATAAAGATATACCCATCTAAAATCTATTAACTGATAATAATAATAATTTAATAAAGATATACCCATCTAAAATCTATTAACTGATAATAATAATAATTTAATAAAGATATACCCATCTCAAAACTATTAACTGATAATAATAGTAATTTAATACAGATATACCCATCTAAAATCTATTAACTGATAATAATAATAATTTAATAAAGATATACCCATCTAAAATCTATTAACTGATAATAATAGTAATATTAATTTAATAAAGATACACCCATCTAAAATCTATTAACTGATAATAATAGTAATTTAATAAAGATAAACCCATCTAAAATATATTAACTGATAATAATAGTAATATTAATTTAATAAAGATATACCCATCTAAAATATATTAACTGATAATAATAATAATTTAATAAAGATATACCCATCTAAAATCTATTAACTGATAATAATAATAATTTAATAAAGATATACCCATCTCAAAACTATTAACTGATAATAATAGTAATAATAATTTAATAAAGATATACCCATCTCAAAACTATTAACTGATAATAATAGTAATAATAATTTAATAAAGATATACCCATCTAAAATATATTAACTGATAATAATAATAATTTAATAAAGATATACCCATCTAAAATCTATTAACTGATAATAATAATAATTTAATAAAGATATACCCATCTAAAATATATTAACTGATAATAATAATAATATTAATTTAATAAAGATATACCCATCTAAAATATATTAACTGATAATAATAGTAATATTAATTTAATAAAGATATACCCATCTAAAATCTATTAACTGATAATAATAGTAATATTAATTTAATAAAGATACACCCATCTAAAATCTATTAACTGATAATAATAGTAATATTAATTTAATAAAGATATACCCATCTAAAATATATTAACTGATAATAATAATAATTTAATAAAGATACACCCATCTAAAATCTATTAACTGATAATAATAGTAATAGTAATTTAATAAAGATATACCCATCTAAAATCTATTAACTGATAATAATAATAATTTAATAAAGATACACCCATCTAAAATCTATTAACTGATAATAATAGTAATAATAATTTAATACAGATATACCCATCTAAAATATATTAACTGATAATAATAATAATTTAATAAAGATACACCCATCTAAAATCTATTAACTGATAATAATAGTAATAATAATTTAATAAAGATATACCCATCTAAAATATATTAACTGATAATAATAATAATTTAATAAAGATACACCCATCTAAAATCTATTAACTGATAATAATAGTAATAGTAATTTAATAAAGATATACCCATCTAAAATCTATTAACTGATAATAATAATAATTTAATAAAGATATAACCATCTAAAATCTATTAACTAATAATAATAATAATAATAATAATAATAATTTAATAAAGATATACCCATCTAAAATCTATTAACTGATAATAATAATAATTTAATAAAGATATAACCATCTAAAATCTATTAACTGATAATAATAATAATTTAATAAAGATATACCCATCTAAAATCTATTAACTGATAATAATAATAATAATAATAATAATAATAATAATAATTTAATAAAGATATACCCATCTAAAATCTATTAACTGATAATAATAATAATTTAATAAAGATATACCCATCTAAAATATATTAACTGATAATAATAGTAATTTAATAAAGATATACCCATCTAAAATATATTAACTGATAATAATAATAATTTAATAAAGATATACCCATCTAAAATATATTAACTGATAATAATAATAATTTAATAAAGATATAACCATCTAAAATCTATTAACTAATAATAATAATAATTTAATAAAGATATAGCCATCTAAAATCTATCAGTTAAAAATCTGAGAACATCAATTTTGAAGGTACCCATGAGCAACCATTTCCGATGAAAAAACAGATGTGATGCATTTTGGAAATAAACTCTTCATAATTATTTCAAAAATTCTCATCTCACCTCTTAGCTTTGGTGTCATGTTCCCCAGAGAAACACATTTTAGAGGCATGGCCCCCCTCCTCTCTCTTCCCAGAGAGACGCCTTTTAGAGGCAGGTCCCTCCTCTCTCTCCCCAGAGAGACTCATTTTAGAGCACTGTCCCCTAAAACAGAGATCCAACATGTTGGTTGTGTTTAACACAGTGACAACTAAACAGAGATCCAACATGTTGGTTGTGGTTAACACAGTGACAACTAAACAGAGATCCAACATGTTGGTTGTGGTTAACACAGTGACAACGAAACAGAGATCCAACATGTTGGTTGTGATTAACACAGTAATTTTTGAATGTAAATTGTTCTCATTTATTCATTATCTCTTTGAGAAATAAAACAGACATAGCAACAGTCAGGTGATTTAATGCAACACATGAACATGTAGTGACATTTCATCTCCATGGCAACTGTCTGTAATAATAATAACAATAATAATCACTGTTTGTTAAGGTAGTTATAGACAGTACAGCAACAATAATAATAATAATAAGTCACTGTTTGTTAAGGTAGTTATAGAAAGTACAGCAACAATAATAATAATAAGTCACTGTTTGTTAAGGTAGTTCTAGAAAGTACAGCAACAATAATAATAATAATAATGATAAGTCACTGTTTGTTAAGGTAGTTATAGAAAGTACAGCAACAATAATAATAATAAGTCACTGTTTGTTAAGGTAGTTATAGACAGTACAGCAACAACAATAACAATAATAATAATAATGTCACGCCTTGGTCTTAGTATTTTGTGTTTTAGTTAATTAGTTGGTCAGGCCAGGGTGTGACATGGGTTTATTGTTTGTTGTAATTCTTAGTGGGGTTCTTTAGTTATTGGAATTGTAGTTGATTAGGGGTGTGTGTTGCATAGGTTTGGCTGCCTGAGGCAGTTCTCAATCAGAGTCAGGTGATTCTCGTTGTCTCTGATTGGGAACCGTATTTAGGTAGCCTGGGGTTCGCTTTGTATTTCGTGGGTGATTGTTCCTGTCTCTGTGTTAGTGTTCACCAGATAGGCTGTAATTGTTTTCACGTTCCGTTTTGTTGTTTTGTATTTATTAGTTATTTCATGTATAGTTCCGTTATTTGTTTCCTTAAAGAACATGAGTAACCAACACGCTGCATTTCGGTCCGACTTTCTTGCGACAAACAAAGAACGCTGTTACAGAATCACCCACCACACACGGACCGAGCAGCGTGTTAACAGGCAGCAGGAGCAGCGAAGGGAGGACGTTATGGACAGTAGAGGCTTGGAGTATACGACGTGGGAAGAAATAGACGGTTGGGCGGCCGTCCCAGAGAGAGTGCCGGAGCCCGCCTGGGATTCGCTGGAGCAGTGCGAAGAGGGCTGTAGGAGAATGGAGTCGAAAAGAGTGACACGGCGGTGCAGAGCGAAACCAGAAAATCAGCCCCAAAAATTTCTTGGGGGGGGGCTCAGAGGGAGAGTGGCTGAGTCAGGAGACAGACCTGAGCCAACTCTCCCTATTTATCGTGAGGAGCCAAGGAGGAGATCAGAACCGGTGTTGGAGGTGAGCGAAGCAGAGACTGTGAAGGAGTTAATGGGGAAATTGGAGAAGAGAGTAATGAGGGAGTTGCTAGTTTGGTGCTTTAGGTACAAGATTCGTCCGACGGAGCGTGTCGGGGATTTAATGGCACCTGGGTCAGCGCTCCATACTAGTCCTGAGGTGCGTGTTAGTCAGCTGGTGAAAAATGTGCCAGCCTCACGCACTAGGCCTCCTGTGTACCTACCTAGCCTTGCACGTCCTTTGCCAGTCCTGCTCTCAGGCTCTCCAGTACACCTTCACGGTCCAGTCCATCCTGTGCCACCTTCACACACTAGTCCTCCGATGGTAGCTCCCCGCACCAGGCTTCCTGTGCGTGTCCTCGATCCAGTACCACCAGTTCCAGTACCACGCACCAGGCCTTCAGTGCGCCTCGCCTGTTCAGCGCAGCCAGCGCTTTCTCCCTCTCCTGCGCTGTCGGAGTCTCCCGCCTGTTCAGCGTTTCTAGAGCCTTCCTCCTCTACAGCGCTGCAGGAGCCTCCTGCCTGTTCGGAGCAGCCTGAGCTGCCAGTCTGCTTGGAGCAGTTAGAGCTGCCAGTCTGCAAGGAGCTGCCAGTCTGCATGGAGCAGCCAGAGCTGCCAGTCTGCCAGACTCTTCCAGATCTGCCAGTCAGCCAGATTCTTCCAGATCTGCCAGTCAGCCAGACTCTTCCAGATCTGCCAGTCAGCCAGACTCTTCCAGATCTGCCAGTCAGCCAGACTCTTCCAGATTTGCCAGTCAGCCAGACTCTTCCAGATTTGCCAGTCAGCCAGACTCTTCCAGATCTGCCAGACAGCCAGACTCTTCCAGATCTACCAGTCAGCCAGACTCTTCCAGATCTGCCAGTCAGCCAGAATCTTCCAGATCTGTCAGTCAGCCAGACTCTTCCAGATCTGCCAGTCAGCCAGACTCTTCCAGATCTGCCAGTCAGCCAGACTCTTCCAGATCTGCCAGTCTGCCAGACTCTTCCAGATCTGCCAGTCAGCCAGACTCTTACAGATCTGCCAGTCAGCCAGACTCTTCCAGATCTGCTATTCAGCCAGACTCTTCCAGATCTGCCAGTCAACCAGACTCTTCCAGATCTGCTAGTAAACCAGACTCTTCCAGATCCGCCAGTCAGCCAGGATCTGCCGGATTCAACTGCCTGGCTTGGCTTCATCTCAGTACTGGGCTTCTTCTCAGTACTGGGCTTCCTCTCAGTACTGGGCTTCCTCTCAGTACTGGGCTGCCCCTCAGTCCCGAGCTGCCCCTCAGTCCCGAGCTGCCTCAGTCCCGAGCTGCCCCTCAGCCACGAGCTGCTCCTCAGTTCAGTGGGGTTCTGGGTGAGGACTATTCGGCCATGGTCGGCGGCGAGGGTGGATCATCCCAGGACGCGAAGGGGAGGAACTATGAAATTCATGGAGTGGGGTCCACGTCCCGAGCCGGAACCACCACCATGGACAGGCGCCCACCCGGACCCTCCCTATGGTTTTGAGGTGCGTTCGGGAGTCCGCACCTTAGGGGGGGGGGGTTCTGTCACGTCTTGGTCTTAGTATTTTGTGTTTTAGTTAATTAGTTGGTCAGGCCTGGGTGTGACATGGGTTTATTGTTTGTTGTATATCTTAGTGGGGTTTTTTAGTTATTGGGATTATGGCTGATTAGGGGTGTGTGTTGCATAGGTTTGGCTGCCTGAGGCGGTTCTCAATCAGAGTCAGGTGATTCTCGTTGTCTCTGATTGGGAACCGTATTTAGGTAGCCTGGGTTTCACTTTGTATTTCGTGGGTGATTGTTCCTGTCTCTGTGTAGTGTTCACCAGATAGGCTGTAATAGGTTTCACGTTCCGTTTTGTTGTTTTGTATTTATTAGTTATTTCATGTATAGTTCCGTTATTTGTTTCCTTAAAGAACATGAGTAACCAACACGCTGCATTTCGGTCCGACTTTCTTGCGACAAACGAAGAACGCCGTTACACACTGTTTGTTAAGGTAGTTATACACAGTACAGCAACAACAATAACAATAATAATAATAATAATAAGTCACTGTTTGTTAAGGTAGTTATAGACAGTACAGCAACAATAATAATAATAAGTCACTGTTTGTTAAGGTAGTTGTAGACAGTACAGCAACAATAATAATAATAATAATAATAAGTCACTGTTTGTTAAGGTCGTTATAGACAGTACAACAACAATAATAATAATAAGTCACTGTTTGTTAAGGTAGTTGTAGACAGTACAGCAACAATAATAATAATAATAATAATAATAATAAGTCACTGTTTGTTAAGGTTGTTATAGACAGTACAGCAACAATAATAATAATAATAATAATAATAAGTCACTGTTTGTTAAGGTAGTTCTAAACAGTACAACAACAATAATAATAATAATAAGTTACTGTTTGTTAAGGTAGTTATAGACAGTACAGCAACAACAATAATAATAATAATAATAAGTCACTGTTTGTTAAGGTAATTATAGACAGTACAGCAACAATAATAATAATAATAATAAGTCACTGTTTGTTAAGGTAGTTATAGACAGTACAGCAACAATGATAATACTAATAATAAGTCACTGTTTGTTAAGGTAGTTATAGACAGTACAGCAACAATAATAATAATAATAATAAGTCACTGTTTGTTAAGGTAGTTATAGACAGTACAGCAACAATAATAATAATAATAATAATAAGTCACTGTTTGTTAAGGTAGTTATAGACAGTACAGCAACAATAATAATAATAATAATAAGTCACTGTTTGTTAAGGTAGTTATAGACAGTACAGCAACAATAATAATAATAATAATAAGTCACTGTTTGTTAAGGTAGTTATAGACAGTACAGCAACATAAGGCCATGTCTCACGCGTATTTTTATTCATTAAAAGTGGCTATTTATTGTCTTTCAATCTGTTTTTTTCTAAATGTTTCTGAGAATATAGACAGAAGGGCTTAAACGGACATGATTGACATTGATTGATTGATCTGAGGGGGAAATCATTGATCCATTCAGAAAGGTTTTTTGCAGCAAGTAATTGATGTTATATTATGTAAAGTAGACTAGGTAATAATGTATAATAGTGGGCTGTTAGTGATATGTTATATTATGTAAAGTAGACTTGGTTATAATGCATAGTAGTGGGTTGTTAGTGATATGTTATATTATGTAAAGTAGACTAGGTTATAATGTATAATAGTGGGTTGTTAGTGATATGTAGATGTTATATTATGTAAAGTAGACTAGGTTATAATGTATAGTAGTGGGTTGTTAGTGATATGTAGATGTTATATTATGTAAAGTAGACTAGGTTATAATGTATAGTAGTGGGTTGTTAGAGATATGTAGATGTTATATTATGTAAAGTAGATTAGGTTATAATGTATAGTAGTGGGTTGTTAGTGATATGTAGATGTTATATTATGTAAAGTAGACTAGGTTATCATGTATAATAGCAGTTTGTTAGTGATATGCAGATCAAGGTCTATACCTCAGCTATAGCCTACATGTCATAGATGACCAGTCTAAACCTGTTCAGATCAGTTCACATAATGTTATAGTCCTACCAGTAGCAGGACAGAGAATGTACTGTATATAACCTACATATCATAGATGACCAGTCTAAACCTGTTCAGATCAGTTCACATAATGTTATAGTCCTACCAGTAGCAGGACAGAGAATGCACTGTATATAACCTACATATCATAGATGACCAGTCTAAACCTGTTCAGATCAGTTCACATAATGTTATAGTCCTACCAGTAGCAGGACAGAGAATGTACTGTATATAACCTACATATCATAGATGACCAGTCTAAACCTGTTCAGATCAGTTCACATAATGTTATAGTCCTACCAGTAGCAGGACAGAGAATGTACTGTATATAACCTACATATCATAGATGACCAGCCTAAACCTGTTCAGATCAGTTCACATAATGTTATAGTCCTACCAGTAGCAGGACAGAGAATGTAGCCTCGGCCTGATATTTTTACAACATTTTCAACGGAGGCCATCAGGTCGGTCGGCATGATAAACAGTGATGTATGTTTTTAGGTGAGGGAGCGCAGCAAACAATGTAAATGACGTCATAATTTATTACAGCAACGTTTGTATCGACATGTGTATTCTATTGAATAGTCTTTCATTACAGGTCTCTCCAACCCTGTTTCTGGAGCGCTACCCTCCTGTAGGGTTTCACTCCAATCCCAGTTGTAAATAGCATGATTTATCTTATAAACCAACTCATTATTTTAATCAGGACTGCTAGTTTTGAATAGTAATGGGAACCTAAAGGATGGTATCTCTCCAGGAACAGGATTGGAGAGCCCTGTTTTAGAAGATGGATCAAATCCATCCTCCATTTTTTTTACTATTCAGCTTCAGCTAACCGTCCTAAAAATCTTATTAGAAATTGGTATATTTTTTGTAACAGTGACGTTACCATTCACCTGGTAATTAAATATAATTTATTTAGAATTGATCAGAATATTTTCTTCGTGTATTCTCAAAGTGAAAGTTCTTCCCAGCACTACACACATGATGATCAGTGATCATAGATCAGACCTAATCTTGACTATTAGATGTCTGATGACGACCAAACTTTATAATAGTTTGTATGTTGCATCTAGACTTACCAGAATCTGCTCGTCTTTCCTTCAAATCAATACTTTTACCAGACTTCTAATGTTGCCGAGAAATGTGCGCCACAGTTTCAACATCCATTCTGTAAGTGCATTCGCCTGCAAACTTACTTTCAACTTCATGAGGAAATTACATAACCAGAATTCCTAAACCCAGACGCAACATCCCGAGTCTACCGGGACCGCTGGGAAGAAGACTGGAGGAAGTCAACCTGGAGGAAGTCAACCGATGCCGTGATTTGGGGTTTGAGAAGTCAGAAGTGAAAAATGATTCCTTAGTCGTACATTTTCTTGAAATCTAAAAGCCAAAACCTAGATTGGAGCCAATGAATTAAGTATTTGAACATGTTTTTACTCCAACTTCGTGAAAGTAACAAACTGGCACGTTATTATCTGAGTCAAAAATGACTTTATATCGAAGTAGTGTCATTGATTTGACGGACTGCACATGTGCATTTCGGCGTGAGACGACCGGTAGACCCAATAATGTGTTTCTGCGCATGAGTTTAGCAAACCAACGTAGACGTGATATGTGCGTCTGTGTCCAGTTAGTATACATGTATGTGCATATTACACTATATTACACTTTTGGTGCGGCAGGTAACCTAGTGGTTAGAGCGTTGGGACAGTAACAGGAGCTGACAAGGTAAACATCTGTTGTTCTGCCCCTGAAAAAGGCAGTTAACCCACTGTTCCCCTGAACAAGGCAGTTAACCCACTGTTCCCCTGAACAAGGCAGTTAACCCACTGTTCCCCTGAACAAGGCAGTTAACCCACTGTTCCCCTGAACAAGGCAGTTATCCCACTGTTCCCCTGAACAAGGCAGTTAACCCACTGTTCCCCTGAACAAGGCAGTTAACCCACTGTTCCCCGGTAGACCGTCATTGTAATAAATAATTTCTTCTTAACTGACTTGCCTAGTTAAATAAAGGTTACTTAATTTTTATATATATAAACTAAGTATCTGGACACCCCTTCAAATTTGTGGATTCGGCTATTTCAGCCACACCTGTTGCTGACTGGTGTATAAAATCGAGCACACAGCCATGCAATCTCCATAGACAAACATTAGCAGTAGAATGGCCTTAATGAAAATCTCAGTGACTTTCAACGTGGCACAGTCACAGTTCATCACATTTCTGCCCTGCTAGAGATTCCCCAGTCAACTGTAAATGCTGTTATTGTGAAGTTGAAACATCTAAGAGAAACAACGGCTCAGGCACAAAATGGTAGGCCACACAAACTCACAGAACGGGGCTGCTGATGGCTGAAGCACGTCTGTCCTCGGTTGTAACACTCACTATTGAGTTCCAAAGTGAGTGAGCCTCAGACCAGGCACATCAAGCTGAAGGACGAACACAGTCAGAATCTATTTCAAATGGCTCCTTTTGAGCATCTGTAAATACTAAATAAATACCTATTCTTAATACCACTTCCGATCGAGAAATCAAACGTGACCGTGGCAAAATATCATGTGAGAGAGATTAAAGTAGACGGCACGCGTCAAAGTAATTGATTTATGACCCTGTGTCATGATGACGTGTGCATGTCCAAATATGGGCCTCCGGCCAGGCCATCCTGTTCCTGTGGTCACGTGTAAGAGGGTGTGTCATTTTATATCTATATGGCATCCTTTGAAGTAGTCATGGTGATTGATGTCTAGGGGTCTGGTTGAACGGGGGGGGGGGGGGGGTTGGTTGAGTGTTTGAACTTTTGGAACGTGTATGGCCACCACCCAGTTGTATTGTCCTTATGTTGTTATCTATGAAGCAGGTGTGTGTGTGTGTGTGTTTGTGTGTGTGTGTGTGTGTGTGTGTGTGTGTGTGTGTGTGTGTGTGTGTGTGTGTGTGTGTGTGTAGAAACAAGGTCCCTTGGCATTGTGTCCATTTCAAGCTTTAAACAACAATTAAACAGCCATCTAAATAATGTTTCTCAGCCTAGTTTCCTATTTAGTTCTCTTTATATGTACAGGCACAGAGCTTCCAGATGGCTCCAGCCTAAGGATTTGCAGGGCCTGCACACCTGGGGAGATTAGAACCCCAAAGAAAAGATCCTAAAGGTCATTTCAGATTCGGGTTCATCATGACAGCCACTTTATGAAAGGCCTTTACTTATGGCTAAACAGCTTCTACACATCTTATTAATTAATGCTGTGGGATGATGAAATTAGGTGTTTCTAGGAGGGCTTAAACAAATCTACAGTGAAACAAACATGTACACTTTACACACATATTTATTGACTTTTAAAAAGACCACAGTAACAGGACAGAATTTGTGCAAATGCGACGAAATCTGCTAGTGGATATTAAATGTTCAACAGTAGTATTCGGTAACAAGCAATAGGTGTTAAACATGAGGCACAGGCAATCATGACAGCCTCTTTATGAAAGGCCTTTAACTATGGCTAAACAGTTTTCTACACATCTTATTAATTAATGATGTGGGCATACCCAGGATTTACAGGCAGGACGGTTGATCTACACAGGGAGGGAAAACTTACGGAGTTTTGATGGATCGGGCAAGCGCCTTTGCGTTGGTGAATTGGAAACGGATAATGGTCAGGGCTAACCGGACCCTTTATCTGTAAGAAATAGTAAACATTTTGGAATTATAACATGTGTTAAAATGTATGTACTAAATATTTTGAATTAAATCACTGGTTTTAAAAATGTATCTCACGCTTTAACGATAGGGGAAGAGGGGGTTTAGGGGGGTTATTAACTTTATGGAAAACAATATTCACACTATGTGGATTATAAACATGTACATACATAGAGAGCCAACACATCAAGATCTAACAGGGATGAGGGGGGATTCATAGTACAACAGGAGGCTTCTGTAACCTGCAATACGTGTTAAATATGTTTTACATACATCCACGACTGAATGGTTTCACAAACTACCTTTAAAGGTTTTGTCAGAAAGTTGTAACTGGCCTCATTCAACAGTCTAGAGATGAACCTAGAGACATCAAAAACATCACCGCTTAGAGCAGCTTGGAGATTATTACCCACGTAAGTGGGGAGCAAAAGAGCGGATTTAACCAACTCTGTACAAACCCCGACACGGGGTATGATAACTCGCGTACGTCTAATGATTATTGTAGATGTTTACAACTGAGGGAGTTGACAGTAGGTCAATGAGATGTATAAAGGCAAATTGACATAACGGACCTCAAAGACCAACAGCCTACTTTATAATATAGAATGCAGGGGTGTGAACTGAACATGTAACCATTATAAAACAAAAAAAGTCTCGAAACACCTCCTAGTTAGGGACAGAACGTGGAGCATATACTTTAACACTATGTTACCACAGCTTTAGGATAGGATAAAGTAATCCTTCTCACCCCCCCACCCCCTTAAATGATTTAGATGCACTATTGTAAAGTGGCTGTTCCACTGATGTCAGAAGGTGAATTCACCAATTTGTAAGTCGCTCTGGATAAGAGCGTCTGCTAAATGACTTAAATGTAAATGTAAATGTAACCCACAGCCCCGAATATTTAGCTGCCAGGACAGATTAAAAAAGAGATGTGAATAAGTGAATCCCTCCTAATAGATATTTCTGAAGTCTACTGGACATAAGTGATTGGTAAGCGACTGTTAGACGTAGATTCTCAGAAGCAATTTATAGTCTTTCCTACAATAGTATGTTATAAAGTTTTTAATAATGTACAACTGTAGGCCTCCAATATTTTTACATAAAACACTAATGATGCATGTTTAAATAGTAGTACAATTTGGTCATTAATTCTAACAAGTCTTTAAAACGTTTGTACTAAATATTTTGTAATTAAATCACTGGTTTTAAAAATGTATCTCACCCTTTAACGACAGGAAAATGTCCTTTCCCGACATCAACCCCGGTCTGTCACGAAGAGAAAAGACGGAAAATCAGGGAGCGTGCATGAGTGTGTGACGGAGCAGCAGGAGTATGTGTGTGACGGGGCAGCAGGAGTGTGTGTGTGACGGGGCAGCAGGAGTGTGTGTGTGACGGGGCAGCAGGAGTGTGAGTGTGACTGAGCAGCAGGAGTGTGTGTGTGACGGGGCAGCAGGAGTGTGTGTGTGACGGGGCAGCAGGAGTGTGAGTGTGACTGAGCAGCAGGAGTGTGTGTGTGACGGGGCAGCAGGAGTGTGTGTGTGACGGGGCAGCAGGAGTGTGAGTGTGACTGAGCAGCAGGAGTGTGTGTGTGACGGGGCAGCAGGAGTGTGAGTGTGACGGGGCAGCAGGAGTGTGTGTGTGACGGGGCAGCAGGAGTGTGAGTGTGACGGGGCAGCAGGAGTGTGAGTGTGACGGGGCAGCAGGAGTGTGTGTGTGACGGGGCAGCAGGAGTGTGAGTGTGACGGGGCAGCAGGAGTGTGAGTGTGACGGGGCAGCAGGAGTGTGTGTGTGACGGGGCAGCAGGAGTGTGTGTGTGACGGGGCAGCAGGAGTGTGTGTGTGACGGGGCAGCAGGAGTGTGTGTGTGACGGGGCAGCAGGAGTGTGTGTGTGACGGAGCAGCAGGAGTGTGTGTGTGACGGGGCAGCAGGAGTGTGAGTGTGACGGGGCAGCAGGAGTGTGTGTGTGACGGGGCAGCAGGAGTGTGTGTGTGTGCCCCCCACGGGGCAGCAGGAGTGTGAGTGTGACTGAGCAGCAGGAGTGTGTGTGTGACGGGGCAGCAGGAGTGTGTGTGTGACGGGGCAGCAGGAGTGTGTGTGTGACGGGGCAGCAGGAGTGTGTGTGTGACGGGGCAGCAGGAGTGTGAGTGTGACTGAGCAGCAGGAGTGTGTGTGTGACGGGGCAGCAGGAGTGTGTGTGTGACGGGGCAGCAGGAGTGTGAGTGTGACTGAGCAGCAGGAGTGTGTGTGTAACGGGGCAGCAGGAGTGTGAGTGTGACGGGCAGCAGGAGTGTGTGTGTGACGGGGCAGCAGGAGTGTGTGTGTGACGGGGCAGCAGGAGTGTGAGTGTGACTGAGCAGCAGGAGTGTGTGTGGGGCAGCAGGAGTGTGTGTGTGACGGGGCAGCAGGAGTGTGAGTGTGACTGAGCAGCAGGAGTGTGTGTGTGACGGGGCAGCAGGAGTGTGAGTGTGACGGGGCAGCAGGAGTGTGTGTGACGGGGCAGCAGGAGTGTGAGTGTGACTGAGCAGCAGGAGTGTGTGTGTGACGGGGCAGCAGGAGTGTGTGTGTGACGGGGCAGCAGGAGTGTGAGTGTGACTGAGCAGCAGGAGTGTGTGTGTGACGGGGCAGCAGGAGTGTGAGTGTGACGGGCAGCAGGAGTGTGTGTGTGACGGGGCAGCAGGAGTGTGAGTGTGACGGGGCAGCAGGAGTGTGAGTGTGACGGGGCAGCAGGAGTGTGTGTGTGACGGGGCAGCAGGAGTGTGAGTGTGACGGGGCAGCAGGAGTGTGAGTGTGACGGGGCAGCAGGAGTGTGTGTGTGACGGGGCAGCAGGAGTGTGAGTGTGACGGGGCAGCAGGAGTGTGTGTGTGACGGGGCAGCAGGAGTGTGTGTGTGACGGGGCAGCAGGAGTGTGTGTGTGACGGAGCAGCAGGAGTGTGTGTGTGACGGGGCAGCAGGAGTGTGAGTGTGACGGGGCAGCAGGAGTGTGAGTGTGACGGGGCAGCAGGAGTGTGTGTGTGACGGGGCAGCAGGAGTGTGTGTGTGACGGGGCAGCAGGAGTGTGTGTGTGACGGAGCAGCAGGAGTGTGTGTGGGATGGGGCAGCAGGAGTGTGAGTGTGACGGGGCAGCAGGAGTGTGTGTGTGACGGGACAGCAGGAGTGTGCGTGTGACGGGGCAGCAGGGTGTGCGTGGGTGACGGGGCAGCAGGAGTGTGCGTGTGACGGGGCAGCAGGAGTGTGCGTGTGACGGGGCAGCAGGAGTGTGAGTGTGACGGGGCAGCAGGAGTGTGAGTGTGACGGGGCAGCAGGAGTGTGAGTGTGACGGGGCAGCAGGAGTGTGAGTGCGTTTCAAAAGGTTTTGAAGGGTGTGTGTGTATATCTATTCAACAGGGCCCAAGCATGTAGCCCCATTCTATCTGTAGAGAATCGTTTGAAACCAAGGTGTGCACTTTCATGCATAAGGCATGTCCAGATATCTGCCGACCACCCGGGGTTAAACATTGATATCTCTAATCAGAGCCCGGTGCCCCCACCCCGGGGTTAAACATTGATATCTCTAATCAGAGCCCGGTGCCCCCACCCCGGGGTTAAACATTGATATCTCTAATCAGAGCCCGGTGCCCCCCCCCGGGGTTAAACATTGATATCTCTAATCAGAGCCCGGTGCCCCCCACCCCAGGGTTAAACATTGATATCTCTAATCAGAGCCCGGTGCCCCCCACCCCGGGTTAAACATTGATATCTCTAATCAGAGCCCGGTGCCCCCCACCCCAGGGTTAAACATTGATATGTCTAATCAGAGCCGGTGCCCCCACCCCGGGGTTAAACATTGATATCTCTAATCAGAGCCCGGTGCCCCACCTCGGGGTTAAACATTGATATGTCTAATCAGAGCCCGGTGCCCCCCCCCCGGGGTTAAACATTGATATCTCTAATCAGCGCCCGGTGCCCCCCACCCCGGGGTTAAACATTGATATCTCTAATCAGAGCCCGGTGCCCCCCACCCCGGGGTTATACATTGATATCTCTAAGCAGAGCCCGATGCCCCCCACCCCGGGGTTAAACATTGATATGTCTAATCAGAGCCCGGTGCCCCCCCCCATAGTTAAACATTGATATCTCTAAGCAGAGCCCGGTGCCCCCCACCCCGGGGTTATACATTGATATCTCTAAGCAGAGCCCGGTGCCCCCCACCCCGGGGTTAAACATTGATATCTCTAAGCAGAGCCCGGTGCCCCCCCCGGGTTAAACATTGATATCTCTAAGCAGAGCCCGGTGCCCCCCACCCCGGTTGTAGACAGAATGTCTCCACATCCCCTCCTGTTGTTTGAAATCACCGCCTTTGTTCTCTAAAACAAATATACAGGGTGTTGCATACATGACATCTCCCGAAAAAATCCCCCCACGGCCCTGCAAACTCATTCCGTACTTTCGATAGTTAGGGACAGAACGTTTAATTTTTATTTATTTTATTTTTTATTATTAACACATTCCCGCCCCAACAACCAACGCACAACTGTGGACCAAGTGCATTGCGCAGAATCACCATAGGTATTAATTCTAGGCATTTACATGTATGTTTTTAAAAATGAAGACTATTTATACAATGAAACAAGGTTTTTTTCTTCACAGTGTTTGTAAACAATAACTTCTGCCCTCTTAGGGTCGACTTGACCCACTTATTGATTAGAAAGTATGATTAGAAACCAAGGCTGTGGAATATATTCTCCCTCACAGGCTATGAAAAAGACAAAAGCGAGGACACTGACTCCTGAGTGTTGAACTTATGCCCACTCTACAACAACCCAGGTTGTTATATGCCCCTGAGGATCATCTACGAACGTTGGAACATCTACAACTATTGAAGATGCAAAAAGGGGTTTTCAGAAATACATTTGGTTTGCGGATATGTATTATTATAAAAATAACATAACATTATTATCATAATCTAAAACACTTTAAAGGAGCTCTAATTCAAACATGCAAGGATATATATATACATATATGATACGATTACCCACTTTAAAACTGTTGCTGCAATATCACTTCTCAATGTGTGTACATTTCAAGCTTTCAACAACAATAAACCAACCAGCTCAATAATGTTTCAGACTTACACACTGTTGAGTTTTCCTAGTTAGTAAAGAAACAACCACTAAGACAAAACACACAAAGTTGTAATATAATCTGTATACAAGTCATTCTATACGGAAAACAGGTACATTCTGATTGATCAAGAATTCCCAATAGGTTTGTGTCACGCCCTGACCATAGTTTACTATCTATGTTTATAGGTTTTGGTTGGGTATGGGTGTGTCACGCCCTGACCATAGTTTACTATGTATGTTTATAGGTTTTGGTTGGGTATGGGTGTGTCACGCCCTGACCATAGTTTACTATCTATGTTTATAGGTTTTGGTTGGTATGGGTGTCTCACGCCCTGACCATAGTTTACTATCTATGTTTATAGGTTTTGGTTGGTATGGGTGTGTCAAGCCCTGACCATAGTTATCTATCTATGTTTATAGGTTTTGGTTGGGTATGGGTGTGTCACGCCCTGACCATAGTTTACTATCTATGTTTATAGGTTTTGGTTGGGTATGGGTGTGTCACGCCCTGACCATAGTTTACTATCTATGTTTATAGGTTTTGGTTGGGTATGGGTGTGTCACGCCTGACCATAGTTTACTATCTATGTTTATAGGTTTTGGTTGGGTATGGGTGTGTCAGGCCCTGACCATAGTTTACTATCTATGTTTCTAGGTTTTGGTTGGGTATGGGTGTGTCACGCCCTGACCATAGTTTACTATCTATGTTTATAGGTTTTGTTTGGGTATGGGTGTGTCACGCCCTGACCATAGTTTACTATCTATGTTTATAGGTTTTCTATCTATGTTTATAGGTTTTGGTTGGGTATGGGTGTGTCACACCCTGACCATAGTTTGCTATCTATGTTTATAGGTTTTGTTTGGTATGGGTGTGATCTGAGTGGGCATTCTATGCTGTATGTCTAGTTTGTCTTTTCTGTGTTTGGCCTGATATGGTTTTCAATCAGAGGCCTGTGTTAGTCGTTGTCTCTGATTGGGAACCATATTTAGGTAGCATGTGTTGTCATTGTTGTGTGATTGTCTATGTTAGGTGCTTGTGTCAGCACATTTGGTATATAGCGTCACGGTCGTTTTTCACTTACTCACCTCCAGAAATATCCATTAGGAGGGCTTCACAGACTATGTTATGCTGCCTGGTGTCTTACGAAGTCGTTCAGAGTGCACACTTTTCTTTTTTTAATATATAAATATTCTTGGGTATGTGATTATTTGGACTTACGGCTAAAATTGTGTGATCGTGAAGGGCGCCGTAAAGGACAGGGCGCAGTTTGCTTCTGAGAATCCACGTCTAACAGTCGCTTCCCAATCACTTATGTCCAGTAGCCTTCAGAAATATCTATTAGGAGGGATTCACTTATTCACATCTCTTTTTTAATCTGTCCTGGCAGCTAAATATTCGGGGCTGTGGGTTTGCGCTAAAGCTGTGGTAACATAATGTTAAAGTATATGCTCTATGTTCTGCCCCTAACTCGTGAAAGTACGGAATGTGTTTGCAGGGCCGTGGTGGGATTTTTTCGTGAGATATCCTGTATGCAACACCCTGTATATTTGTTTTAGACAACAAAGGCGGTGAATTCAAACAACAGGAGGGGATGTGGAGACATTCTGTCTACAACCGGGGTTGGGGGCACCGGGCTCTGCTTAGAGATATCAATGTTTAACCCCGGGTGGTCGGCACACACACACCCTTTGTGAACACACACACACCCTTTGTTTTTGAAACGCACACACACACACTCCTGCTGCTCCGTCACACGCACGCACACTCACGCACGCACCCTGATTTTCCGTGTCTTTTTTCTTCGTGACAGACCGGGGTGATGTCGGGAAAGGACATTTTCCTATCGTTAAAGGGTGAGATACATTTTTAAAACCAGTGATTTAATTACAAAATATTTAGTACAAACTTTTTAAAGACGTGTTAGAATTAATTACCAAATTGTACTACTATTTAAACATGCATCATTAGTGTTTTATGTAAAAACATTGGAGGCCTACAGTTGTACCGCACACTCACGCACGCACCCAGATTTTCTGTGTCTTTTTTCTTCGTGACAGACCGGGGTGATGGATGGAAAGGACATTTTCCTGTAATTAAAGGGTGAGATATTGTGTATTCTATAATACTTTAAGATCCATAAATATTTAATGTAAAATAATGAATGCTTAATGTAGTTCAGATAGAGCACGATCAGCAGGGCGGGCGATAGAGTACACAACTGTATCAACGGCTTCAATTTCTGACAAAATAATATTATCATTGTATACAATATATTTGTTTATTAGACCTACCAACATATAACACAATATTGAGATACTAAAAAATGTATATGCAACCTGTGGACTGATCTAGTCTATGTTGAAATAATCTAAATGACTGCAGCGACCCCTTCATTAAAAACTATAGACGCATTTGACCGTAGACCATTTTGTTTTATAATGGTTACATGTTCAGTACACACCCCTGCATTCTATATTATAAAGTAGGCTGTTGGTCTTTGAGGTCCGTTATGTCAATTTGCCTTTATACATCTCATTGACCTACTGTCAACTCCCTCAGTTGTAAACATCTACAATAATCATTAGACGTACGCGTCAGAGTTATCATACCCCGTGTCGGGTTGGTACAGAGTTGGTTAAATCCGCTCTTATGCTCCCCACTTACATGGGTAATAATCTCCAAGCTGTTCTAAACGGTGATGATTTTTGGTGTCTCTAGGTTCATCTCTAGACTGTTGAATGAGGCCTGTTACAACTCTCTTACAAAACCTTTAAAGGTAGTTTGTGAAACTATTCAGTCGTGTATATATGTAAAACATATTTAACACGTATTGCAGGTTACAGAAGCCTCCTGTTGTACTATGAATCCCCCCTCATCCCTGTTAGATCTTGATGTGTTGGCTCTCTATGTATGTACATGTTTATAATCCACATAGTGTGAATAATGTTTTCCATAAAGTTAATAACCCCCTAAACCCCCTCTTCCCCTATCGTTAAAGCGTGAGATACATTTTTAAAACCAGTGATTTAATTCAAAATATTTAGTACCTACATTTTAACACATGTTATAATTCCAAAATGTTACAGATAAAGGGTCCGGTTAGCCCTGACCATTATCCGTTTCCAATTCACCAACGCAAAGACGCTTGCCAGATCCATCAAAACTCCGTAAGTTTTCCCTCCCTGTGTAGATCAAACGTCCTGCCTGTAAATCCTGGGTATGCCCACAATATTAATTAATAAGATGTGTAGAAAACTGTTTAGCCATAGTTAAAGGCCTTTCATAAAGAGGCTGTCATGATTGCCTGTGCCTCATGTTTAACACGTATTGCTTGTTACCGAATACTACTGTTGTACATTTAATATCCACTAGCAGATTTCGTTGCATTTGCACAAATTCTGTCATGTTACTGTGGTCTTTTTAAAAGTCAATAAATACGTGTGTAAAGTGTACATGTATGTTTCACTGTAGATTTGTTTAAGCCTCCTAGAAACACCTAATTTCATCCCACAGCATTAATTAATAAGATGTGTAGAAAACTGTTTAGCCATAAGTAAAGGCCTTTCATAAAGTGGCTGTCATGATGAACCTGAATCTGAAATTACCTTTAGGATCTTTTCTTACATTTACATTTAAGTCATTTGCAGGCCCTCTTATCCAGAGGCTGGAGCCATCTGGAATTCACCTTCTGACATCCAGTGGAACAGCCACTTTATAAAACATTTAAGGGGGGGGGGTGAGAAACATTATTTAGATGGCTAGTATTCCTTGAAGAGGTGGGGTTTCAAGTGTCTCCGGAATGGTGATTGACTCCAAGCTGTCCTGGCGTCGTGAGGGAGTTTGTTCCACCATTGGGGGGCCAGAGCACGAACAGTTTTGACTGGGCTGAGCGGGAACTGTACTTCCTCAGTGGTAGGGAGGCGAGCAGGCCAGAGATAACAACCATAAGTGACCTTGTTTGGGTGGTGGCCTGATCAGAGCCTGGAGTTCAAACTGGGGTGCCGTTCCCCTTCACAGCTCCGTAGACATCAATCACCATGGTCTTGTAAGGATGCCATATAGATATAAAATGGAAGCCAGTGGAGACGGAGGAGCGGGGTGACCACAGGAACAGGGATGGTTGAACACCAGACGGGCTGCGGCGTTCTGGATGAATTTGGACATGGCACACGTCATCAGACACAGGGTCATAATCAATTACTTTGATGACAAGTGCCTGGATTAGGACCTGCGCCTTCCTGTGATATTTTGCCAGGACACGATTTCTCTGCGGATGTTGTATTATTTGAACCTGCAGAATAGGTATTTATTTGATGTTACAGATGAAAACGACCAGGGTGTTGTCCAGGATCACGCCAAGGTTCTTGAGCGCTCTGGGAGGAGGACACAATGGAGTTGTCAACCGTGATGGCGAGATCATGGACAGACAGTCCTTCCCCGGGAGGAGGAGCAGCCCCGTCTTGTCGAGCTTCAGCTGAGGTGGTGATCCACTTTGCACACTGATATGTCTGCCAGACATGCAGATGTTTCAACCTGGTCATCAGAAGGGGGAAAGCATTTAAGATTGATTGTGTGTCTCTGCATAGCAATGATAGGAGAGACCATGTGAAAGGTGATGACAGAGCCAAGTGACTTGGTGTATAGCGAGAATAGGAAAGAACAGAGCCCTGGGGGACCCCAGTAGTGAGAGCGCGTGGCGAGGAGACAGACGCCACCTGAGGAGCGACCTGTCAGGAAGGACGCAATCCAGCGTGGGCTTTCATTAAGGCCATTCTATGCTAATGTTTATCTATTGAGACTGCATGGCTGTGTGCTCAATTTGGTATACACCTGTCAGGAAGGTGCAATGGCTGGGCCGCGCCGAATGCCCAAATTTGAAGGGAGGATCTGATGGTTCACAGTTTATCTGAAGGCAGCCGATAGGTCTAGAAGGATGAAGCAGAGGAAGTAAGTTTATTTAACTAGTGCAAGTCCGTTATAAGAATAAAGCAGTTAGTTGAATGACTAGTCTTGAAACCTGACTGATTTGGATCAAGAAGGTCATTCTGAGAGAGAACAACAGATGCTTACCTTGGACAGCTCCTGTTTTGGAGAGAAAAGAAAGAAATACTGGTCTGTAGTTGTTGACATCGGAGGGATCGAAAGTGTAATTTTTTCAGAATGGGTGCATTTCTCGCTCTCTTGAAGACAAGGGACAGAGCGGTCAGGGATGAGTTGATGACGTTGCTAAAGAAGGTCTCCGGAAATGGTCTGGAGAAGAGAGGAGGATAGGGTCAAGCGGGCAGGTTGTTGGGCGCCCGTCAACTGCGCATCTGGAGAGAGCAGCACAGGGTCCGTTAAAGACACTCCTTTGATATAAAGTCATTTTTGACTAAAATAATAACGTGCCAGTTTGTCACTTTCAAGAAGTTGGAGTAATAACATTTTCAAATACTTAATACAATGGCTCGAATCAGGTTTTGGGTTTAGATTTCTAGAAAATGTACAACTGGTCATTTTTAGCAGCAGAGACAGACTTCTCAAAGGAGGGAAATCACGGCAGGTTCGACTTCCAACAGTCTTCTTCCAGCGGTCCCGGTAGACTCCGGGATGTTGTTCTGTGAGCTGCAATGAGTCGTTTAGGAATTCTGGTTATGTAATTTCCTCCTGAGGAGTTGAGAGTCAAAGGATGCAGAAAGGGAAGAGAGGATGCAGGAGGCAGAATGGATGGTTGGAGAAGTATGCAGCAGAGGCAAGATTGATAGTGGAAGAGGTAAAAGTATTGATTTGAAGGAAAGACAGCAGATTCTGGTAAGTCTAGAGGCAACATACAAACTATTATAAAGTTAGGTACTTATCAGACATCTAATAGTCAAGATTAGGTTTGATCTATGATCACTGATCATCATGTGTGTAGTGCTGGGGAGCGGTGAGGGAGAACCTTCATTTTAAGAATACAGAGGAAAGAAAATATTCTGAGGAATTCAAATAAAATATATTTAATGACCAGGTGAATGGTAACGTCACTCAGTTACAAAAAGCTATAAATTTCTAAAAGATTTTAGGATGGTTAGCTGAAGCTGAATAGTAAAAAAGTATGGAATTTCAAAGGTCTAGACAGATGGTTAAGGGCTTGTAAAGTAAGGCTGACCACTTGGGAAGGGATCTACACCTGTTGGTGAAGAAGCTCTCGGGGTGTGCGAGGTTTAACCTGTTGGTTAAGGGGACGAAGAAGGCCCTGTAAGGTTTACAGTGTTGGTTAAGTGCTGATCCATGTTTCCGTAAGTGCCAAGACCTGTTGGTTAGGGCTGGAGGTAAGCATAGGCTGAGATGAAGTTTGCCTTGTTGGCCGCAGATCGGCAGTAAGGCTTTCCCTGTAAGGTTTACACCTGTTGGTTAAGGGCTTGTAAGTAGATTAGCTTTCCCTGTAAGGTTTACACCTGTTGGTTGGAGGGCCTGTATGGTCCCTGTAAGAGTCTAGGACTGTTGGGAAGGGACACATAGTTGAAGGCTTTCCCTGTAAGAGGCACCTGTTGGTTAAGGAGCCTGTAATGACAAGGGACCTGTAACGTCTCGACACTGTTCAGTTAAGGTTAAGGAATCTTATAGACCAAAATGATTGAAATGATACAGTACTGTTGGTTAAGGGCTTGTAAGTAAGGCTTTCCCTGTAAGGTTTACACCTGTTGGTTAAGGGCTTGTAAGAAGGCTTTTCCTGTAAGGTTTACACCTGTTGGTTAAGGGCTTGTAAGTGCTGCTTTCCTGGCTGTAAGGTTTACACCTGTTGGTTAAGGGCTTGTAAATAAGCTTTCCCTGTAAGGTTTACACCTGTTGGTTAAGGGCTTGTAAGTAAGGCTTTCCCTGTAAGGTTTAGCTGTTGGTTAAACTTGTTGTAAGGCTTTCCCTGTAAGGTTACACCTGTTGGTTAAGGGCTTGTAAGTAAGGCTTTCCCTGTAAGGTTTACAAATGTTGGTTAGCTAACTTGTAAATTAAGATAATTTAAATCTACCCTCTAAACTACACAATTATCTTGGTTAAGGGCTTGTAAAGTAAGCTTTCCCTAGCTAGCTTTACACCACTGTTGAAGTTCAGGAGTGTAATAGTTTCCCTGTAAGGTTTACACCTGTTGACGTTAAGGGCTTGTAAGCTAGCTGCTTTCCAGATAGCAGTTTACACCTGTTAGTTAAGGGCTTGTAAGTAAGGCTTTCCCTGTAAGGTTTACACCTGTTGGTTGATAAGGGCTTGAAGAAATTGCTAATTTCCCTGTAAATTTACACCTGTTGGTTAATGAAATGTAATGAAAATTAATGTAAAGTTATACACCTGTTGGTTTAGGGCCTGTAAGTTCTTTGGCTTTCCCTGTAATCTACACCTGTTGGTTAAGGGCCTGTAAATCCGTAAGGCTTTCCATCTGTAAGCTCTGTACACCTGTTGGTTAAAATAGGCTAACTAGGTAAGAAACATTATTGTAGATGGTTTTACACCTGTTGTTTAAAGCCTGTAAGTAAGGCTTTCCCTGTAAGGTTTACCCTGTTGGTTAAGGGCTTGTATCCCCCAAAAAGTTTCCAAAAGCTTCAAACCTGTTGGTTAAGGCCCCTAAGTAAATTCCCTGTAAGGTCTACACCTGTTGGTTAAGGGCTTGTAAGTAAGGCTTTCCCTGTAAGGTCTACACCTGTTGGTTAAGGGCTTGTAAGTAAGGCTTTCCCTGTAAGGTTTACACCTGTTGTATTTGGCGCATGTGACAAATACAATTTGATTTATTAGATTTTTGGTTAAGAACGCATGATATTTTGCCACGGCTTTCCGTTTGATTTCTCGATCAAGTGGTATTATTTCAAATGCAGAATAGGTATTTATTTAGTATTTACAGATGCTTAAGGGAGCAATTTGAAATAGATTCTGACTGTGCTCGGCCTTCAGCTTGATGTGCCTGGTCTGAGGCTCACGGCACCTGTTGGTTACCGAGTTTGGAACTCAATAGTGAGTGTTACAACCGAGGACAGACGTAAAGCTTCAGCCCTCAGCAGCCCGTTCTGTGATTTGTGTGGCCTACCACTTTGCAAATGAGCCGTTGTTTCTCCTAGATGTTTCAACTTCCCAATAACAGCTTTACAGTTGACTGGGGAATTCTAGCAAGAAATGTTTTGAACCACTTTGTGGAAAGGTGGCATCCTATTTGACTGTGCCACGTTGAAAGTCACTGAGATTTTCATTAAGGCCATTCTAGTGCTAATGTTTGTCTATGGAGATTGCATGGCTGTGTGCTCGATTTTATAACCAGTAAGCAAAGGTAAATAAAATCATTTATTTGAAGGGCTTCTGTCCAATACTTGACTCTCAGTTATATAAAAAATTAAGTAACCTTTATTTAACTAGAAAGTCAGTTAAGAAAAATTATTTATTACAATGACGGTCTAAGAAAGCAAAGTTAACTGCCATTCAGGGGAACAGTGTTTTAGCACGCAGGGGAAAAAACCAGTTAACTGCCTTTTCAGGGGAACAGTGGGTTAACTACATTGTTCAGGGGAACAGTGGGTTAACTGCCTTGTTCAGGGGAACAGTGGGTTAACTGTTTTTTCACATGGGTTAACTTCATTGTTAGGGAACAGTGGGTTAACTGCCTTTTCTCAGGGGCAGAACAAAGATGTTTACCTTGTCAGCTCCTTTTACTGTCCCAATTCTAACCACTAGGTTACCTGCCGCACCAAAAGTGTAATATAGTGTAATTATGCACATACTTTCAACTGATCAGACCACATATCACGTCACGTTGGTTTGCTAAACTCATGCGCAGAAACACATTATTGGGTCTAACGGTCGTCACAGCCGAACTGCGCATGTGCAGTGGTCAAATCAATGACACTACTTCGAATAAAGTCATTTTTGGACTCAAATAATAACGTGGTTTGTCACTTTCACAGTTGGAGTAATAACATGTTCAAATATCTTAATACATTGGCTCAATCTAGGTTTTGGCTTTTAGATTTCAAGAAAATTATATGCATAGGAATCATTTTGTGACAAAATATCTTGTTTAAAACCCCAAATCACGGCATTTTTCATCCAAAAGTCTTCTAGCGCCCCGGAGCATCAACAGGTTAAGGGCTTGTTATGTAATTTCCCTGAAGTCTGACACCTGTTTGTTAAGGGCACTTACAGTAATGGATTTCCCTGTAAGGTTTACACCTGTTGGTTAAAGGCTTGTAAGTAAGTATTGATTTGAAGGAAAGACGAGCAGATTCTGGTAAGTCTAGAGGCAACATACAAACTATTATAAAGTTAGGTCGTCATTAGACATCTAATAGTCAAGATTAGGTTTGATCTATGATCACTGATCATTATGTGTGTAGTGCTGGGAAGAACTTTCACTTTGAGAACACACGAAGAAAATATTCTGATCAATTCTAAATAAATTATATTTAATGACCTGGTAAATGGTAACGTTATTGTTACAAAAAATATTCCATTTCTAATAAGATTTTAGGACGGTTAGCTGAAGATGAATAGTAAAAAAAAAGAAACAGGGTTGGAGGATGGATTTTATTCATCTTCCAAAACAGTGCTCTCCAATCCTGTTCCTGGATTGATACCATCCTGTAGGTTTTCATTACTATTCAAAACTAGCAGTCCTGATTAAAATAATGCGTTGGTTTATAATATAAATCATGCTATTTACAACTGGGATTGTAGTGAACCCCTACCGGAGGGTAGCGCTCCAGAAACAGGGTTGGAGAGACCTGTAATGAAAGACTATTCAATAGAATACATATGTCGATACAAACGTTGATGTAATAAATTATGACGTGATCTGAACAGGTTTAGACTGGTCATCTATGATATGTAGGTTATATACAGTACATTATCTGTCCTGTTACTGGTAGGACTATAACCTGTTATGAAAGACTATTGAATAGAACAGGTTTAGGCTGGTCAAACTATGATATGTAGGTTATATACATTACATTCTCTGTCCTGCTACTGGTAGGACTATAACATCATGTGAACTGATCATGAACAGGTTTAGACTGGTCATCTATGATAATGTAGTTTATATCAGGCAGTACATTCTCTGTCCTGCTACTGGTAGGACTATAACATTATGTGAACTGATCTGAACAGGTTTAGGCTGGTCATCTATGATATGTAGGCTATAGCTGAGGTATAGACCTTGATCTGCATATCACAAACAAACTGCTACTATACATTATAACCTAGTCTACTTTACATAATATAACATATCACTAACAACCCACTACTATACATTATAACCTAGTCTACTTTACATAATATAACATATCACTAACAACCCACTACTATACATTATAACCTAGTCTACTTTACATAATATAATATATCACTAACAACCCACTACTATAAATTATAACCTAGTCTACTTTACATAATATAACATATCACTAACAACCCACTACTATGCATTGTAACCTAGTCTACTTTACATACTATATAACATATCACTAACAACCCACTACTATACATTATAACCTGGTCATCTTTACATAATATAACATATCACTAACCCACTACTATACATTATAACCTAGTCTACTTTACATAATATAACATCTATATATCACTAACAACAGGTTTATACATTATAATCTAATCTATTTACATTATATAACTAACAACCCACTACTATACATTATAACCTAGTCTACTTTACATAATATAACATATCACTAACAACCCACTACCATACATTATAACCTAGTCTACTTTACATAATATAACATATCACTAACAACCCACTACCATACATTATAACCTAGTCTACTTTACATAATATAACATATCACTAACAACCCACTACTATACATTATAACCTAGTGTACTTTACATAATATAACATATCACTAACCCACTACTATACATTATAACCTAGTCTACTTTACATAATATAACATCTATATATCACTAACAACCCACTACTATACATTATAACCTAATCTACTTTACATAATATAACTAACAACCCACTACTATACATTATAACCTAGTCTACTTTACATAATATAACATATCACTAACAACCCACTACCATACATTATAACCTAGTCTACTTTACATAATATAACATATCACTAACAACCCACTACTATACATTATAACCTAGCCTACTTTACATAATATAACATATCACTAACAACCCACTACCATACATTATAACCTAGCCTACTTTACATAATATAACATCAATTACTTGATGCAAAAACACTTTTTTGAATGGGTCAATGATTTCCCCCTCAGATCAATCATGTCCGTTTTAGCCCTTCTGTCTACATTCTCAGAAACATTTAGAAAAGAACAGATTGAAAGACAATAAATATCATACTTTTAGTGAATACAAATAATTGTGTTACTGTACTGTCTATAACTACCTTAACAAACAGTGACTTATTATTATTATTGTTGCTGTACTGTCTATAACTACCTTAACAAACAGTGACTTATTATTATTATTATTATTGTTGCTGTACTGTCTATAACTACCATAACAAACAGTGACTTATTATTATTATTGTTGTTGCTGTACTGTCTATAACTACCTTAACAAACAGTGACTTATTATTATTATTGTTGCTGTACTGTCTAGAACTACCTTAACAAACAGTGACTTATTATTATTATTATTATTGTTGCTGTACTGTCTAGAACTACCTTAACAAACAGTGACTTATTATTATTATTATTATTGTTGTTGTACTGTCTAGAACTACCTTAACAAACAGTGACTTATTATTATTATTGTTGCTGTACTGTCTATAACTACCTTAACAAACAGTGACTTATTATTATTATTATTATTGTTGCTGTACTGTCTAGAACTACCTTAACAAACAGTGACTTATTATTATTATTATTATTGTTGCTGTACTGTCTATAACTACCTTAACAAACAGTGACTTATTATTATTATTGTTGCTGTACTGTCTATAACTACCTTAACAAACAGTGACTTATTATTATTATTATTATTGTTGTTGCTGTACTGTCTATAACTACCTTAACAAACAGTGACTTATTATTATTATTGTTGCTGTACTGTCTAGAACTACCTTAACAAACAGTGACTTATTATTATTATTATTATTGTTGTTGTACTGTCTAGAACTACCTTAACAAACAGTGACTTATTATTATTATTGTTGCTGTACTGTCTATAACTACCTTAACAAACAGTGACTTATTATTATTATTACAGACAGTTGCCATGGAGATGAAATGCCACAACTACATATTCATGTGATTGCATTAAATCACCTGATTGTTTCTATATGTCTGTTAGTAAATGTTTTATTTCTCAAACGAGATAATGGATAAATGTGAACAATTGACATTCAGTAGTTAGTTGTCACCATATTAACCACAACCAACATGTTGGATCTCTGTTTAGGGGTCAGTGCTCTAAAATGAGTCTCTCTGGGGAGAGAGGAGGAGGGGCGCTGCCTCTAAAATGAGTCTCTCTGGGAGAGAGAGGAGGGGGCCCTGCCTCTAAAATGCATCTCTCTGGGGGACATGACACCAAAGCTAAGAGGTAAGATGACCATTTATAAAGAATTTATCGAGTTCATAAAAAATAAATAGCTATCTTAAGATGAAACACTATACATCCATCGTTTATCAGGAATGGAATGTTGGTATCCTGTATATCTGACTGTGATATGTGGTTGTCTCACCTTGATATCTTAAGATGAATGCACTTACTGTAAATCACTCTGGATAAGAGCATCTGCTAAATCAGGGGTTCTCAATCTGGGGTCTGTGGAGGTACTGCAGGGGTTCTCAATCCGGGGTCTGTGGAGGTACTGTAGGGGTTCTCAATCCGGGGTCTGGGGAGGTACTGGAATCCGGGGTCTGTGGACTGCAGGGGTTCTCAATCCGGGGTCTGGGGAGGTACTGCAGGGGTTCTCAATCCGGGGTCTGTGGAGGTACTGCAGGGGTTCTCAATCCGGGGTCTGTGGAGGTACTGCAGGGGTTCTCAATCTGGGGTCTGTGGAGGTACTGCAGGGGTTCTCAATCCGGGGTCTGTGGAGGTACTGCAGGGGTTCTCAATCTGGGGTCTGTGGAGGTACTGCAGGGGTTCTCAATCCGGGGTCTGTGGAGGTACTGCAGGGGTTCTCAATCCGGGGTCTGTGGAGGTACTGCAGGGGTTCTCAATCCGGGGTCTGTGGAGGTACTGCAGGGGTTCCACGGCACCCTGAATTTACTCGTTGCAATGTACAACTGCAGGGTTCTCAATCTGGGGTCTGTGGAGGTACTGCAGGGGTTCTCAATCCGGGGTCACACCCGTTTAACAACTCTAAATATCTTTGGCATAGTAGGTATCAAGTCCCTTGCCAATAATGTTGCCTACAACGTTGCAACAATGTTCATTTTCATCAAACTCATATTACACCCGAGATGCCTTCAAATGCCCAATTTATATCCATGCGCAATTTAGGACTATTATTTAACAATGTGATGTTGCGCTCCAAAGGGAGAACTTGAAATAATATGATGTAGATAATTAAATCATCAAAAGAAAAACATGTTTAGAAAACAAGGTTCCTTATAGAGCCAAAAAGGCTTCTATCACTTCCTTAAAATATGAAATCAATAAAAGTTTTATATATTTTGGGGTTCAGTGAAGAAGAACCTCTAGAGTTCTGATCAACAAAAGGTTCGTGTTTTGAGGATGTGAACCCAGCAGCCTTCCAGTGGTCAGATCAATTCCACCTGTTTTTTCCAGCGCAAGGCCCGGGATTCGAACCAGCCACCTTTCGGTCACAGCTCCAACTCCAACCAGAGTTAATCTGCCAAAATGAAGAAAAATGCTATGCAGTTATACATAATTATTATACATAACTCATTGCCAAAAGCACAAGACATACTGTTGCATGTAGGTCTATATTATTTATGGGTTGATCACATAGAAATATAAAAACATTATTTTTAACTATTGCAATGCAATTACATGTGGCACAGGAACCACTGACTCACTGCATTATTCTATAGTATTATCAAGACACCTGCTGTTAACTCTTAACTACTTAGGACAGCTCACGAGGTGTCCTAAATATCTGCCGACGAGGTTGGTAGGTAATTTAGGTAACGGGTAGGTAACTAGATAATTTATACCCATAAGTGTAAAATGTCTTTATTCTCAGCACTTATACGACCAATTTTCTACTCTGAGACACTTTGTGGATGTGGACCCAGATCTCAACATATTGTTATAAAAAAACATAGAATGTTTGTTTTACATAATAATACAAAATTAATATTACTAATGTAACCCACTGTAAAGACTGGGTTTAGTTGATTGTGTTCCACTGCTCATGTCTGTGTTCTGGAACTGTCCGCGTCCCCGTACAGAACTGTCCGCGTCCCCGTATAGAACTGTCCGCGTCCACGTTCGGTGTGGCGCCAAGCCGGTTACGCGCAGAGTGGACTGAGGTGATCTTGGGGAATAACGACGGAGTTTGTTACAGTGTTGAGACACCGAAGTTTACTGTTCAATGCGCTTTTTTCTTTACGGTCAGGGACAGTGTGAGTGTAGCCAGATCCTTTTCACTCTCTATCCTTGTTTCATTTTGTGGTTCACCGGATTCATCATCGAGACGAGGGACAGACGAACGACCTGCTAACTAACAAAGCTAGTCGGTACAGCTCTCTACCAGCAGCATCCTAGTTATCCTAGCTAGTACAGCTCGGTAAGCTTGCTAGCTACTCTACCAGCAGCATCCTAGTTATCCTAGCTCGTCGGTACAGCTCGGTAATCTAGCTAGCTACTCTACCAGCAGCATCCTAGTTATCCTAGCTATTCGGTACAGCTCGGTAATCTAGCTAGCTACTCTACCAGCAGCATCCTAGTTATCATAGCTATTCGGTACAGCTCGGTAAACTAGCTAGCTACTCTACCAGCAGCATCCTAGTTATCCTAGCTATTCGATACAGCTCGGCAAACTAGCTAGCTACTCTACCAGCAGCATCCTAGTAACCATAGCTACCACTACATCATCACCGGCTGTCTCATCACCGGCTGCATTTCTTGTGGACCGATGGAGCTCCCCGGTTGTTTCTTCCACCTGTTAAATCCCGGTGAGGCTTCTCCCTCTCTCGTTGACGGATGCTGTCTACCTCTGTCCGGCTCTCCTCTCTTCACTAGATGGACAGTAACTTTAGTGTTTAACCCCTCCGTGTCCAATGACCAAACTTTTGAATATTATTTTCAGGGCGCCTCAATAGCAGGTATTGAACACCGGGTAAATAATCACTAGTCAGAACCTCAACCACCGTAAACATTCACTATAAAAAATAATCTTAATATCTGATATTGCGAGTAAACAACCTCGAGAGTGCGTCTTCCAGCCCTCCAATAAATTACATCATTCAACCCTCTCGGTTAGTAAATTTACCTCAACATCCCCCGGAGAAGGCAGAGTAACGACACCAGCCTTTTAGCGGGGCTGACAGACTGACCGCGACGCTAAATTAATTTCGTCATTAATAATGACACACTGCTCTCGCGCCATTAACTAACGTCTGGAAGTCAGTTCTATTTGTGAAACTCTTCTTATGTTTCCCCATCTGAGCTCAGAGTAGATGAGAGATGTAATGTTTGTCTCTGTTGTGTTGAAGACCAATCCAGCAGGAGAGACCAGCCTCCCCTGTACCCAGCTGTGTGTCCATGAAGAGTGACCAGTCTATGAATCAACCTCTAACCTTTAGAGAGGGAGACTTTTCTACTGAACAAAGGTAAGAAGAACTCATGGGTCCTGGTCAGTGAGTTAAACAACACTGTCTCTAGTCATTTCTCCTCTCCCACTTTCCCATTTATTTTTGTTGTTTTCATAATCCATAGGCTAATAATTTTGTCCATTTTCATAGTCCTGAAACAATATTAAACAGACACAATGTTTCCTCCGTGTGTGTGTGTGTGCACTCCCTGGATGAGGAGTGGTAATCTCTATCCTGATTTTCTAGTCACTTTTACCTTTACCAACATGTACATATTACCTCAACTACCTGGTACCCTGCACATTGACTCAGTACTGGTACTCCTTATAGTCTCATTATTACCTCAACTACCTGGTACCCTGCACATTGACTCAGTACTGGTTCTCCTTATAGCCTCATTATTACCTCAACTACCTGGTACCCTGCACATTGACTCAGTACTGGTACTCCTTATAGCCTCATTATTACCTCAACTACCTGGTACCCTGCACATTGACTCAGTACTGGTACTCCTTATAGCCTCATTATTACCTCAACTACCTGGTACCCTGCACATTGACTCAGTACTGGTTCTCCTTATAGTCTCATTATTACCTCAACTACCTGGTACCCTGCACATTGACTCAGTACTGGTACTCCTTATAGCCTCATTATTCCATCCATTTGAGAGTGAGGCAAATATATAGCATTTTGCGGGGAAAAAACATGATTATTTGTCTCTCTGAAATGAAGACATCAAGTGATTTTAAACAAATACATATCTGTACATATCAATCTCATACCATGATTAAAAAATCCTCTGCATAGTCCAATCCTTGTTTTCAGACACAAAACATCTGACACAAGCATATTTAACCATGATTAGATAGTGAAAAAACACACCAATCTCTTTCAGAAATGCTTTAAACAATAAAAGCTAATTTATGAACATTTCTGAAAAGTGATATGTAGTGTTTTGGAATGAAACTCTTCTTATGTTTCCCCATCTGAGCTCAGAGTAGATGAGAGATGTAATGTTTGTCTCTGTTGTGTTGAAGACCAATCCAGCAGGAGAGACCAGCCTCCCCTGTACCCAGCTGTGTGTCCATGAAGAGTGACCAGTCTATGGGTCAACCTCTATACTTTAGAGAGGGAGACTTTTCTACTGAACAAAGGTAAGAAGAACTCATGGGTCCTGGTCAGTGAGTTAAACAACACTGTCTCTAGTCATTTCTCCTCCCATTTTTCATTATTATTATTATTTTTTTCATAATCCATAGGCTAATCTTTTTGTCCATTTTCATAGTCCTAAAACAATATTAGACAAACACAACACTCCCTCCGTGTGTGTGTGTGTGTGTGTGTGTGTGTGTGTGTGTGTGTGTTGAACAAACACCACATGTGTGTGTGTGTGTGTGTGTGTGTGTGTGTGTGTGTGTGTGTGTGTGCACTCCCTGGATGAGGAGATGTAATCTCATGTTTTGTCCACAGAAACCAACAGGAGAGATCAGAGTCAGAGATTCTCAGTGGTCAGTCTTCCCAGAGTCATCAAACAGACCTGGCCTCCATATTCAGTGTATGTAATCCTGTTATGTACATTTGTTTTTGTTTACCTCAAGTAAAGTTGATCTGTCAATCATTCATTAATGTGTTAATGAGAAAGCATTTATTCTCTTGCTTAACTTATTTACTTTATTTATTTCAGATGCTTGAAGAGAAAATTATGACATTTGTGAAGAACGAGCTGAAGATATTCAAGAGGATTCTTAGTCCAGAACTCCCAGAAGGCTTTGAGAGACAGAAGCAGGATAAGGAAGTGGAGGATGCTGAAGATGAGAAGCAGGAGAGCAGTGCCAGAGAGGGGGCTCTGAAGATCACACTGCACATCTTGAGGAAAATGAACCAGAAGGAGCTTGCTGACACACTGGAGAAATGTAAGATCTGTCTGACTCATGTTGAATGATGTTTTATAACATTTAAAAGCTGTAGCTAAAGTACAGCTAAAGTAGCTGTGTAACTCAATGATATTGTAGCAGCCTTAACACAACACCTAGTGACCTCATCAAGTAGCAGCAGGGATGTGTTGTGGTGATTAATTTAGAGAAAGAGAGAACATTAATAATACCATCAATAATACCAATAATAATATAATCAGTCACACCAGTCTGTAATGCTTTATGAAAACATTTACAGATTTAGACAGTCAGTTACGAGAACAAATTGTTATCATTTAAAACTTTATAACAGTCCTACAATACTGTAGGTATTAAAACAGACGTAACATTAATATCCTCTGTGTTATTTCTAGATTCAGATGAACTTGCTGTGATTTGCCAACGTGAACTCAAATCTAATCTAAAGAAGAAGTTTCAATGTGTATTTGAGGGGATCGCTCAACAAGGAAACCCAACACTTCTCAATAAGATCTACACAGAGCTCTACATCACAGAGGGTGGAACAGGAGAGGTCAATAATGAACATGAGCTGAGACAGATTGAGACAACAACCAGGAAACAAGCAAGACCAGAGACTGCAATCAAATGTAACGACATCTTCAAACCCTTGACTGGACAAGACAAACCTATCAGAACTGTGCTGACAAAGGGAGTCGCTGGTATTGGAAAAACAGTCTCTGTGCAGAAGTTCATTCTAGACTGGGCTGAAGGAAAAGCAAATCAGGATGTCCAATTTGTATTTTCATTCCCTTTTCGGGAGCTGAATTTGATGAAAGAGGACAAACACACTTTCATTGAACTTCTCAATCACTTCTCAATGGAAACCAAACAATCAGGAATCTCCAACTACGACAAGTACAAAGTTCTGTTCATCTTTGATGGTCTGGATGAGTGCCGACTGCCCCTAGACTTCCAGAACAACAAAATCTGTTGTGACGTCACCAAGTCAACCTCAGTGGATGTTCTGCTGACAAATCTCATCAAGGGAAATCTGCTTCCCTCTGCTCTCCTCTGGATAACTACCCGACCTGCAGCAGCCAATCAGATCCCTTCAGGTTGTGTTGACCAGGTGACAGAGGTACGAGGGTTCAATGACCCACAGAAGGAGGAGTACTTCAGGAAGAGATTCAGTGATGAGGACCTGGCCAGCAGAATCATCTCACACATAAAGACATCAAGGAGCCTCCACATCATGTGCCACATTCCAGTCTTCTGTTGGATTTCTGCAACAGTCCTTGAAGACATGCTGAAACATAAGAGAGAAGAGATGCCCAAGACTCTGACTGAGATGTACATACACCTTGTGGTGTTTCATACCAAACAGAAGAATGAAAAGTATCTTGGGAAAGAAGAGACCGATCCACACTGGAATAAAGAGAGCATTCTGTCACTGGGAAAACTGGCTTTTCAACAGCTTGTGAACGGCAATCTGATTTTCTATGAAGAAGACCTGAAAGAGGCTGGCATTGATATCAATGAAGCCTCAGTGTACTCAGGATTGTGCACACAGATCTTTAAAGAGGAATGTGGGCTGTACCAGAACAAGATGTACTGCTTCGTGCATCTGAGCATTCAGGAGTTTCTGGCTGCTGTATATGTGTTCCTCTCATTCATCAACAACAATGAAAATCTAATGGCCAAACCTCAAACAACGTCCAGCAACGATTTTCTACTGAAGACAGAAGTTACTGTCTACAAGAGCGCTGTGGATGAAGCCTTACAAAGTGAGACAGGAAACCTGGACCTTTTCCTCCGCTTCCTTCTAGGCCTCTCACTGGAGTCCAATCAGAAGCACCTACGGGGTCTACTGACAAAGACAAGAAGCAGCTCACAGAGCCATGAAGAAACAGTCAAGTACATCAAGGAGAAGATCAGGGAGAATCCCTCTCCAGAGAGGTGCATCAATCTGTTCCACTGTCTGAATGAACTGAATGACCATTCTCTAGTGGAGGAGATCCAAAGATACCTGAGATCAGGAAGTGTCTCCAGTGATGAACTCTCACCTGCACAGTGGTCAGCGCTGGTCTTTGTGTTGCTGACTTCAGAAAAGGAGCTGGATGTGTTTGACCTGAAGAAATACTCCAGATCAGAGGAAGGTCTTCTGAGGCTGCTGCCAGTGGTCAAAGCCTCCAGAGTTTCTCTGTGAGTAAATACAAATACATTTAAGTGCTAATGGTCTGGAAGAACTATTCAGTTTAGAGAAAAAAAATATATTATTGAATAACATATTGAATCAGTGCATTTGTGTTCACATTAGTATAACAAAATGACCATACAATTCTAGGAGACAGAAGATGAATCTATATGTTGTTTGGTGTTAAACGAACAGTGTGTTTGTGAAGTCATGATGATCTCTTTATCAGGCTGTGAGGCTGTCTAGTCACAGAGGAAGGCTGTGCTTCTCTGGCCTCAGCTCTGAAGTCAAACCCCTCACACCTGAGAGAGATGGATCTGAGTAACAATGACCTGAAGGATTCAGGAGTGAAGCTGCTCTCTGCTGGACTGGGGAATCCCCACTGTAAACTGGAGACTCTGAGGTCAGTATTCCTGTAATGTGTTTACCAGACATAGTCCACATCATACAGACACACATAGTCCACATCACATGTGTTTACCAGACACATAGTCCACATCACACAGACACACATAGTCCACATCATACAGACACACATAGTCCACATCACATGTGTTTACCAGACACATTTAAAGTCCATTCATACATAGTGTTTACCAGACACATCACATGTGTTTACCAGACACATAGTCCACATCACATAGACATGTTTACCAGACACATAGTCCATATCCACAGACATACATACATCCACATCACATGTGTTTACCAGGCACATAGTCCACATCACACAGACATACATAGTCCTGTCATTTTGGACACACATAGTCACATCACATGTATTTACCAGAAGCACATAGTCCACATCACACAGACACACATAGTCCACATCATACAGACACACATAGTCCACATCACATGTGTTTACCAGACACATAGTCCACAGAGTGTTTACACAACACACATAGTCCACATCTGTTACAGACACATAGTCCACATTAGCATGTTTTGTTTAGCCAGTTACACATAGTCCACATCACCTCTGTTTATTGGTGTTTACCAGACATGTTTTGTTGTAGTCCTCTCACATTGGTTACCATGGTGACAGCATAGGTAATGGTGACATCACATGTGTTTACCAGACACATAGTCCATCACATGACACAGCATGTTAGTCCACATCTGTTAGACACACATGTTTTGTTGTAGTCCACATCAATGGTGAGAGGTTAGCATGTTTTGTTGTCCACATCATACAGACAATGGTCCACATCACATGTGTTTACCCAGTTATTGGTAATGGTGAGAGGTTAGCATGTTTTGTTGTAGCCATCACATGGTGACAGACATGTTTTGTTTAGTCTCTGTCCACATCATGGTGAGACAGCATGTTTTGTCCACATCACTCTGTTATTTACCAGACACAGAGTCCATCACATGTTTACCAGACAATAGTCCACATCACATGTGTTTGTTGTAGTCCATCATCATACAGACACATGGTGAGTCCATGTTTTGTTGTACCTCTGTTATTGGTATGGTGAGAGGTTAGCATGTTTTGTTTACCTCTGTTACATAGTCCACATCATATGTTTTGTTTAGCCAGTTATTGGTACATAGTCCACATCATGTTTTGTTTACTCATTGGTAAGGGTGACATAGTCCACATCACATTATGTTTACCAGACACATAGTCCACATCATATGTGTTTACCAGACACATAGTCCACATCACATGTTTTGTTGTAGTTGCTCTGACACAATGTCCACATTACATGTTTTACTTTAGCCAGTTACACAGTGACAGGTTACATGTTTTGTTGTACCTCTGTTATTGGTAATGGTGAGAGGTTAGCATGTTTTGTTTATCCTCTGTTATTGGTAATGGTCCAGATCAGTCATGTTTTGTTGTACTCTGATTGGTACATGGTCCACATCACATGTTTTGTTGTAGACTCTGTTATTGGTAATGGTGAGATGTTACATAGTCCTCAACTCACATTCATTTTACCATGATTCACATAGTTTCTTATGTGTTTATTAATGGCATCATATACAGACAATTTATTAGTTTAGATCACATGTTATCTACTCAGACAGAACATAGTCCACATCATACCATTTTATTTTGCTCAAAACACATAGTCCACATCACATGTTTTGACAGTGAAACTTGACTTTTTAAATTTGCTTGCTATACTCCAGTCATTTTGGATTTGAGAAAACAGTTTAATTTTAGGTGAAACAGATATGTCAAAATATTTTCCTTTAAATAAAAGGTGAATTATATAATGAGATTTAAATCCAAAATGTTGGAGTTAGAGACACATTTGCTTCACTGTTGTAGATATCTGTGGACTCTCTCACTCTTTATTATTAATGATTCAGTCACTGTCTAAATTTCTGTAATCATGGCAGTCAAATCTGATTCTAGTCATTGGCTGTGGCTTCTGGAAAATCAATACCAAATGCTGATACCTTTGACTGTCTTTAACTGACACTATTTAAGTGTTCTGGTCAGTGATACTCATGACTTTGTAAAATGGGGGATCTGCAGAAACTTAAAGATCATTTGTTAGTTCTAAAATGACAGACATGTCATTTATAAATAGTATAACTCAAATAATCTGAATAGTGACATTAATAGACTGAAAAGTAGACTGACCAGACCAGTTTCAGACCTAAGAAGTTTCAGTCAGAAATGACAGACATACTATCAACTTAGATTGTAACTGAGTAATAAAGTCCACACCATATCTTTATTTTTTTGATTAGGTGAATGGTGAGAGGTAACGTTTTAAATGTGGCTCTATAGAACTCCAGCAACCTCTGGACTCTTTATTTGAGATCAAATGATTATTTGAGGTGCCAGTATAACTCAAATTTTCATACAAACAAAGTTAACTCTCAGGGCAAATCTGCAGCAATACTTATGATCATTTACAATTAATAATGATACATTCATTTATTAATAGATATGGCAGGTTTCAGGACACTGATGTATCTGAATATGTTGAAAATATACTGCCATTATTTTCACCACCAAAGAATATCATTGTGGTTTTAATATGATTTGACTCTTTGCAGGCTGTCAGGCTGTCTAGTCACAGAGGAAGGCTGTGCTTCTCTGGTCTCAGCTCTGAGGTCAAACCCCTCACACCTGAGAGAGCTGGACCTGAGTAACAATGACCTGAAGGATTCAGGAGTGAAGCTGCTCTCTGCTGGACTGGAATCCCCACTGTAAACTGGAGACTCTGAGGTCAGAATTCCTGTAGTTGGTCAACAAGTGATAACTGTTCACCAGATCCACATGTTGTTTACCAGACACACATTGTCCACATCACATGTGTTCGGACAGTGAAGCTTACATTTTTAAATGTGGTGCTCTGCTCCAGCATTTTGGATTTGAGATATAATGTTTCATATTAATTGACTGTAGAATGTCACCTTTTATTTAAAGGTATTTTCATACATATATATTTTACAGTTTATAAAATAAAAAACTTTATGTATCTAGTTCTCCCATTTGAAAAAGTCATAAATTATTTTTGTCAAAAGTTTAGTATTTGGTCCCATATTCCATGCCAACAGTGATTACATCAAGCTTATGATTCTACTAACTTGTTGAATTAATTTGCAGTTTGTCTTGGTTGTGTTTTGGATGTTTTCCTAATAGAAACTAAATGGTGAATAATGTCCTGTGATTTTGGAGTCACTTCACTTGTATTGTCAGTAAGAATAGAAGATGTTTCTGAACACTTCTACATTCATGTGGATGCTACTATCATGATGAATAATCAGGAATGAATCAAGAATAATGATGAATGAGAAAGTTACAGAGGCAGAAAGATCAGACCCCCTCTGTTATTGGTAATGGTGAGAGGTTAGCATGTTTTGTTGTAGCCTCTGTTATTGGTAATGGTGAGAGGTTAGCATGTTTTGTTGTATCCTCTGTTATTGGTAATGGTGAGAGGGTTAGCATGTTTTGTTGTAGTCTCTGTTATTGGTAATGGTGAGAGTTTAGCATGTTTTGTGGAAGCATCTGATATTGGTAATGGTGAGAGGTTAGCATGTTTTGTTGTAGTCTCTGTTATTGGTAATGGTGAGAGATTAGCATGTGTTGTTGTATCCTCTGTTATTGGTAATGGTGAGAGGTTAGCATGTTTTGTTGTAGTCTCTGTTATTGGTAATGGTGAGAGGTTAGCATGTTTTGTTGTAGTTATTGGTAATGGTGAGAGGTTAGCTCTGTTATTGGTAATGGTGAGAGGTTAGTATGTTTTGTTGTTGCCTCTGATATTGGTATTGGTGAGAGGTTAGCATGTTTTGTTGTATCCTCTGTTATTGGTAATGGTGAGAGGTTAGCATGTTTTGTTGTAGTCTCTGTTATTGGTAATGGTGAGAGGTTAGTATGTTTTGTTGTAGCCTCTGTTATTGGTAATGGTGAGAGGTTAGCATGTTTTGTTGTATCTCTGTTATTGGTAATGGTGAGAGGTTAGCATGTTTTGTTGTAGTCTCTGTTATTGGTAATGGTGAGAGGTTAGTATGTTTTGTTGTATCCTCTGTTATTGGTAATGGTGAGAGGTTAGCATGTTTTGTTGTAGTCTCTGTTATTGGTAATGGTGAGAGGTTAGTATGTTTTGTTGTAGTCTCTGTTATTGGTAATGGTGAGAGGTTAGCATGTTTTGTTGTAGTCTCTGTTATTGGTAATGGTGAGAGGTTAGTATGTTTTGTTCTCTGTTATTGGTAATGGTAGTCTCTGTTATTGGTGAGAGGTTAGTATGTTTTGTTGTAGTCTCTGTTATTGGTAATGGTGAGAGGTTAGTATGTTTTGTTGTAGTCTCTGTTATTGGTAATGGTGAGAGGTTAGCATGTTTTTGTTGTAGCCTCTGTTATTGGTAATGGTGAGAGGTTAGTATGTTTTGTTGTAGCCTCTGTTATTGGTAATGGTGAGAGGTTAGCATGTTTTGTTGTAGCCTCTGTTATTGGTAATGGTGAGAGGTTAGCATGTTTTGTTGTAGCCTCTGTTATTGGTAATGGTGAGAGGTTAGCATGTTTTGTTGTAGTCTCTGTTATTGGTAATGGTGAGAGGTTAGCATGTTTTGTTGTATCCTCTGTTATTGGTAATGGTGAGAGGTTAGTATGTTTTGTTGTAGCCTCTGTTATTGGTAATGGTGAGAGGTTAGCATGTTTTGTTGTAGTCTCTGTTATTGGTCATGGTGAGAGGTTAGCATGTTTTGTTGTACCCTCTGTTATTGGTAATGGTGAGAGGTTAGCATGTTTTGTTGTAGTCTCTGTTATTGGTAATGGTGAGAGGTTAGCATGTTTTGTTGTATCCTCTGTTATTGGTATTGGTGAGAGGTTAGTATGTTTTGTTGTATCCTCTGTTATTGGTAATGGTGAGAGGTTAGCATGTTTTGTTGTAGCCTCTGTTATTGGTAATGGTGAGAGGTTAGCATGTTTTGTTGTAGCCTCTGTTATTGGTAATGGTGAGAGGTTAGTATGTTTTGTTGTAGTCTCTGTTATTGGTAATGGTGAGAGGTTAGCATGTTTTGTTGTAGTCCTCTGTTATTGGTAATGGTGAGAGGTTAGCATGTTTTGTTGTAGTCTCTGTTATTGGTAATGGTGAGAGGTTAGTATGTTTTGTTGTAGTCTCTGTTATTGGTAATGGTGAGATGTTAGCATGTTTTGTTGTAGTCCTCTGTTATTGGTAATGGTGAGAGGTTAGTATGTTTTGTTGTATCCTCTGTTATTGGTAATGGTGAGAGGTTAGTATGTTTTGTTGTAGTCTCTGTTATTGGTAATGGTGAGAGGTTAGTATGTTTTGTTGTAGCCTCTGTTATTGGTAATGGTGAGAGGTTAGCATGTTTTGTTGTATCCTCTGTTATTGGTAATGGTGAGAGGTTAGTATGTTTTGTTGTAGCCTCTGTTATTGGTAATGGTGAGAGGTTAGCATGTTTTGTTGTAGTCTCTGTTATTGGTCATGGTGAGAGGTTAGTATGTTTTGTTGTAGTCTCTGTTATTGGTAATGGTGAGAGGTTAGCATGTTTTGTTGTATCCTCTGTTATTGGTAATGGTGAGAGGTTAGTATGTTTTGTTGTAGTCTCTGTTATTGGTAATGGTGAGAGGTTAGTATGTTTTGTTGTAGTCTCTGTTATTGGTAATGGTGAGAGGTTAGCATGTTTTGTTGTAGTCTCTGTTATTGGTAATGGTGAGAGGTTAGTATGTTTTGTTGTAGTCTCTGTTATTGGTAATGGTGAGAGGTTAGCATGTTTTGTTGTAGTCTCTGTTATTGGTAATGGTGAGAGGTTAGTATGTTTTGTTGTAGTCTCTGTTATTGGTAATGGTGAGAGGTTAGTATGTTTTGTTGTAGTCTCTGTTATTGGTAATGGTGAGAGGTTAGTATGTTTTGTTGTAGTCTCTGTTATTGGTAATGGTGAGAGGTTAGCATGTTTTGTTGTAGCCTCTGTTATTGGTAATGGTGAGAGGTTAGCATGTTTTGTTGTAGCTTATGTTATTGGTAATGGTGAGAGGTTAGCATGTTTTGTTGTAGCCTCTGTTATTGGTAATGGTGAGAGGTTAGCATGTTTTGTTGTAGCCTCTGTTATTGGTAATGGTGAGAGGTTAGCATGTTTTGTTGTAGTCTCTGTTATTGGTAATGGTGAGAGGTTAGTATGTTTTGTTGTAGCCTCTGTTATTGGTAATGGTGAGAGGTTAGTATGTTTTGTTGTAGCCTCTGTTATTGGTAATGGTGAGAGGTTAGCATGTTTTGTTGTAGTCTCTGTTATTGGTCATGGTGAGAGGTTAGCATGTTTTGTTGTACCCTCTGTTATTGGTAATGGTGAGAGGTTAGCATGTTTTGTTGTAGTCTCTGTTATTGGTCATGGTGAGAGGTTAGCATGTTTTGATGTATCCTCTGTTATTGGTATTGGTGAGAGGTTAACATGTTTTGTTGTATCCTCTGTTATTGGTGATGGTGAGAGGTTAGCATGTTATGTTGTAGCCTCTGTTATTGGTAATGGTGAGAGGTTAGCATGTTTTGTTGTAGCCTCTGTTATTGGTAATGGTGAGAGGTTAGTATGTTTTGTTGTAGTCTCTGTTATTGGTAATGGTGAGAGGTTAGCATGTTTTGTTGTATCCTCTGTTATTGGTATTGGTGAGAGGTTAGCATGTTTTGTTGTAGTCTCTGTTATTGGTAATGGTGAGAGGTTAGTATGTTTTGTTGTAGTCTCTGTTATTGGTAATGGTGAGATGTTAGCATGTTTTGTTGTATCCTCTGTTATTGGTAGTGGTGAGAGGTTAGTATGTTTTGTTGTATCCTCTGTTATTGGTAGTGGTGAGAGGTTAGTATGTTTTGTTGTAGTCTCTGTTATTGGTAATGGTGAGAGGTTAGTATGTTTTGTTGTATCCTCTGTTATTGGTAATGGTGAGAGGTTAACATGTTTTGTTGTATCCTCTGTTATTGGTAATGGTGAGAGGTTAGTATGTTTTGTTGTAGCCTCTGTTATTGGTAATGGTGAGAGGTTAGCATGTTTTGTTGTAGTCTCTGTTACTGGTCATGGTGAGAGGTTAGTATGTTTTGTTGTAGTCTCTGTTATTGGTAATGGTGAGAGGTTAGCATGTTTTGTTGTATCCTCTGTTATTGGTATTGGTGAGAGGTTAGCATGTTTTGTTGTAGTCTCTGTTATTGGTGATGGTGAGAGGTTAGTATGTTTTGTTGTAGTCTCTGTTATTGGTAATGGTGAGATGTTAGC